>NW_018742625.1:0-34834 GCF_001683475.1 Chenopodium quinoa | reverse complement strand
CATTCAAACATAGTTATTTAAATTAAGTGAAAGTGAAATGCATTCTACAAAACTATTTGAATCAAATGAAAGTCTAAAACATTCAAACAAAGCTGAATCAAATGGAAGTCAAATACATTCTACAAAGCTAATTAAATCAAATAAAAGTCAAATACATTCCACAAAGCTAATTGAATCAAATGAAAGTCAAACACATTCGAACAAAGCTATTTAAATCAAAAAAATGTCAAATACATTCTATAGAGCTTATTGAATCAAATGAAAGTCAAACACATTCAAACAAAGCTATTTGAATCAAATGAAAGTCAAACACATTCAAACAGAGTTATTTAAATCAAATGAAAGTGAAATGCATTCTACAAAACTAATTGAATCAAATGAAAGTCAAAAACATTCAAAAAAGCTATTTGAATCAAATGAAAGTCAAATACATTCTACAAAGCTAATTGTATCAAATGAAAGTCAAACACATTCAAATAAAGTTATTTGAATCAAATGAAAGTCTAACACATTCAAACAAAGCTATTTTAATCAAATGAAAGTCAAATACATTCTACAAAGCTAGTTGAATCAATGAAAGTCAAGCACATTCAAACAAAGCTATTTGAATCAAATGAAAGTCAAATACATTCTACAAAGCTAATTGAATCAAATGAAAGTCAAACACATTCAAACAAAGCTATTTTAATCAAATGAAAGTCAAATACATTCTACAAAGCTAGTTGAATCAAATGAAAGTCAAGCACATTCAAACAAAGCTATTTGAATCAAATGAAAGTCGAACACATTCAAACAAAGAATTTGAATCAAATGAAAGTCAAACACATTCAAATAAAGCTATTTGAATCAAATGAGAGTCAAATACATTCAAACAAAGCTAATTAAATCAAATAAAAGTCAAATACATTCTACAAAGCAAATTGAATCAAATGAAAGTCAAACACATTCAAACAAAGCTAATTGAATCAAATGAAAGTCAAACACATTCAAACAAAGCTATTTTAATCAAATGAAAGTCAAATACATTCTACAAAGCTAGTTGAATCAAATGAAAGTCAAGCACATTCAAACAAAGCTATTTGAATCAAATGAAAGTCAAACACATTCAAACAAAGCTATTTGAATCAAATGAAAGTCAAACACATTCAAACAGAGTTATTTAAATCAAATGAAAGTGAAATGCATTCTACAAAGCTAATTGAATCAAATGAAAGTCAAACACATTCGAACAAAGCTATTTAAATCAAATAAATGTCAAATACATTCTATAAAGCTAATTGAATCAAATGAAAGTCCAACACATTCAAACAAAGCTATTTGAATCAAATGAAAGTCAAACACATTCAAACATAGTTATTGAAATCAAATGAAAGTGAAATGCATTCTACAAACTATTTGAATCAAATGAAAGTCTAAAACATTCAAACAAAGCTATTTGAATCAAATGAAGTCAAATACATTCTACAAAGCTAATTAAATCAAATAAAGTCAAATACATTCTACAAAGCAAATTGAATCAAATGAAAGTCAAACACATTCGAACAAAGCTATTTAAATCAAATAAATGTCAAATACATTCTATAGAGCTATTGAATCAAATGAAAGTCAAACACATTCAAACAAAGCTATTTGAATCAAATGAAAGTCAAACACATTCAAACTATTTAAATCAAATGAAAAAATGCATTCTACAAAGCTAATTGAATCAAATGAAAGTCAAACACATTCGAACAAAGCTATTTAAATCAAATAAATGAAAGCTAATTGAATCAAATGAAAGAAACTAATTGAATCAAATGAAAGTCAAACACATTCAAACATAGTTATTTAAATCAAATGAAAGTGAAATCTACAAACTATTTGAATCAAATGAAAGTCAAAACATTCAAACAAAGCTATTTGAATCAAATGGAAGTCAAATACATTCTACAAAGCTAATTAAATCAAATAAAAGTCAAATACATTCTACAAAGCAAATTGAATCAAATGAAAGTCAAACACATTCGAACAAAGCTATTTAAATCAAATAAATGTCAAATACATTCTATAGAGCTTATTGAATCAAATGAAAGTCAAACACATTCAAACAAAGCTATTTGAATCAAATGAAAGTCAAACACATTCACAAAGCTATTTGAATTAAATGAAAGTCAAATACATTCTACAAAGCTAATTGAATCAAATGAAAGTCAAACACATTCGAACAAAGCTATTTAAATCAAATAAAGTCAAATACATTCTATAAAGCTAATTGAATCAAATGAAAGTCAAACACATTAAAACAAAGCTATTTAAATCAAATGAAAGTCAAACACATTCAAACATAGTTATTCAAATCAAATGAAAGAAAATTCTACAAAACTATTTGAATCAAATGAAAGTCAAAACATTCACAAAGCTAATTAAATCAAATAAAAGTCAAATACATTCTACAAAGCAAATTGAATCAAATGAAAGTCAAACACATTCGAACAAAGCTATTTAAATCAAATAAATGTCAAATACATTCTATAAGCTTATTGAATCAAATGAAAGTCAAACACATTCAAACAAAGCTATTTGAATCAAATGAAAGTCAAACACATTCAAACAGAGTTATTTAAATCAAATGAAAGTGAAATGCATTCTAAAAAAATAATTGAATCAAATGAAAGTCAAACACATTCAAACAATGCATTCTACAAAACTATTTGAATCAAATGAAAGTCTAAAACATTCAAACAAAGCTATTTGAATCAAATGAAGTCAAATACATTCTACAAAGCTAATTAAATCAAATAAAAGTCAAATACATTCCACAAAGCTAATTGAATCAAATGAAAGTCAAACACATTCGAACAAAGCTATTTAAATCAAAAAAATGTCAAATACATTCTATAGAGCTTATTGAATCAAATGAAAGTCAAACACATTCAAACAAAGCTATTTGAATCAAATGAAAGTCAAACACATTCAAACAAGTTATTTAAATCAAATGAAAGTGAAATGCATTCTAACAAAACTAATTGAATCAAATGAAAGTCAAAAAACATTCAAACAAAGCTATTTGAATCAAATGAAAGTCAAATACATTCTACAAAGCTAATTGTAATCAAATGAAAGTCAAACACATTCAAATAAAGCTATTTGAATCAAATGAAAGTCTAACACATTCAAACAAAGCTATTTTAATCAAATGAAAGTCAAATACATTCTACAAAGCTAGTTGAATCAATTGAAAGTCAAGCACATTCAAACAAAGCTATTTGAATCAAATGAAAGTCAAATACATTCTACAAAGCTAATTGAATCAAATGAAAGTCAAACACATTCAAACAAAGTTATTTTAATCAAATGAAAGTCAAATACATTCTAAAAAGCTAGTTGAATCAAATGAAAGTCAAGCACATTCAAACAAAGCTATTTGAATCAAATGAAAGTCGAACACATTCAAACAAAGGAATTTGAATCAAATGAAAGTCAAACACATTCAAATAAAGCTATTTGAATCAAATGAGAGTCAAATACATTCAAACAAAGCTAATTAAATCAAATAAAAGTCAAATACATTCTACAAAGCAAATTGAATCAAATGAAAGTCAAACACATTCAAACAAAGCTAATTGAATCAAATGAAAGTCAAACACATTCAAACAAAGCTATTTTAAATCAAATGAAAGTCAAATACATTCTACAAAGCTAGTTGAATCAAATGAAAGTCAAGCACATTCAAACAAAGCTATTTGAATCAAATGAAAGTCGAACACATTCAAACAAAGAAATTTGAATCAAATGAAAGTCAAACACATTCAAATAAACCTATTTGAATCAAATGAAAGTCAAACACATTCGAACAAAGCTATTTAAATCAAATAAATGTCAATACATTCTATAGAGCTTATTGAATCAAATGAAAGTCAAACACATTCAAACAAAGCTATTTGAATCAAATGAAAGTCAAACACATTCAAAACATAGTTATTTAAATCAAATGAAAGTGAAATGCATTCTACAAAACTATTTGAATCAAATGAAGTCTAAAAACATTCAAAACAAAGCTATTTGAATCAAATGGAAGTCAAATACATTCTACAAAGCTAATTAAAATCAAAATAAAAGTCAAATACATTCTACAAATCAAATTGAATCAAATTAAAGTCAAACACATTCGAACAAAGCTATTTAAATCAAATAAATGTCAAATACATTCTATAGAGCTTATTGAATCAAATGAAAGTCAAACACATTCAAACAAAGCTATTTGAATCAAAATGAAAGTCAAAACACATTCAAACAGAGTTATTTAAATCAAATGAAAGTGAAAATGCATTCTACAAAGCTAAATTGAATCAAATGAAAGTCAAACACAATTCGAACAAAGCTATTTAAATCAAAATAAATGTCAAATACATTCTATAAAAGCTAATTGAATCAAATGAAAGTCAAACACATTAAAACAAAGCTATTTAAATCAAATGAAAGTCAAACACATTCAAACATAGTTATTCAAATCAAATGAAAGTGAAATGTATTCTACAAAACTATTTTGAATCAAATGAAAGTCTAAAACATTCAAGCAAAGCTATTTGAATCAAATGAAAGTCAAATACATTCTACAAAGCTAATTAAATCAAATAAAAGTCAAATACATTCTACAAAGCAAATTGAATCAAATGAAAGTCAAACACATTCGAACAAAGCTATTTAAATCAAATAAATGTCAAATACATTCTATAGAGCTTATTGAATCAAATGAAAGTCAAACACATTCAAACAAAGCTATTTGAATCAAATGAAAGTCAAACACATTCAAACAGAGTTATTCAAATCAAATGAAAGTGAAATGCATTCTAAAAATAATAATTGAATCATCTGAATGTCAAAACACATTCAAACATAGTTTATAAATCAAATGAAAGTGAAATGCATTCTACAAAACTATTTTGAATCAAATGAAAGTCTAAAACATTCAAACAAGCTATTTGAATCAAATGGAAGTCAAATACATTTCTACAAAGCTAATTAAATCAAATAAAAGTCAAATACATTCTACAAAGCTAATTGAATCAAATGAAAGTCAAAAACACATTCGAACAAAGCTATTTAAAATCAAAAAAATGTCAAATACATTCTATAGAGGCTTATTGAATCAAATGAAAGTCAAACACATTCAAACAAAGCTATTTGAATCAAATGAAAGTCAAACACATTCAAACAGAATATTTAAATCAAATGAAAGTGAAATGCATTCTACAAAACTAATTGAATCAAATGAAAGTCTAAAACATTCAAACAAAGCTTTAAATCAAATGGAAGTCAAATACATTCTACAAAGCTAATTAAATCAAATAAAAGTCAAATACATTCTACAAAGCAAATTGAATCAAATGAAAGTCAAACACATTCGAACAAAGCTATTTAAATCAAATAAATGTCAAATACATTCAGCTTATTGAATCAAATGAAAGTCAAACACATTCAAACAAAGCTATTGAATCAAATGAAAGTCAAACACATTCAAACAAATCAAATGCATTCAAACAAATTTGAATCAAATGAAAGTCAAACACATTCAAAGCTATTTAAATCAAATAAATGAAGCTAATTGAATCAAATGAAAGAAAGAATCAAATGAAAGTCAAACACATTCAAACATAGTTATTAAATCAAATGAAAGTGAAATGCATTCTACAAAACTATTTGAATCAAATGAAAGTCTAAAACATTCAACAAAGCTATTTGAAATCAAATGAAGTCAAATACATTCTACAAAGCTAATTAAATCAAATAAAAGTCAAATACATTCTACAAAGCAAATTGAATCAAATGAAAGTCAAACACATTCGAACAAAGCTATTTAAATCAAATAAATGTCAAATACATTCTATAGAGCTTATTGAATCAAATGAAAGTAAACACATTCAAACAAAGCTATTTGAATCAAATGAAAGTCAACACATTCAAACAGAGTTATTTAAATCAAATGAAAGTGAAATGCATTCTAATTGAATCAACTGAAAGTCAAACACATTCAAACATAGTTATATAAATCAAATGAAAGTGAAATGCATTCTACAAAACTATTTGAATCAAATGAAAGTCTAAAACATTCAAACAAAGCTATTTGAATCAAATGGAAGTCAAATACATTCTACAAAGCTAATTTAATCAAATAAAAGTCAAATACATTCTACAAAGCTAATTGAATCAAATGAAAGTCAAACACATTCGAACAAAGCTATTTAAATCAAAAAAATGTCAAATACATTCTATAGAGCTTATTGAATCAAATGAAAGTCAAACACATTCAAACAAAGCTATTTGAATCAAATGAAAGTCAAACACATTCAAACAGAGTTATTTAAATCAAATGAAAGTGAAATGCATTCTACAAAACTAATTGAATCAAATGAAAGTCAAAAACATTCAAACAAAGCTATTTGAATCAAATGAAAGTCAAATATATTCTACAAAGCTAATTGTATCAAATGAAAGTCAAACACATTCAAATAAAGCTATTTGAGTCAAATGAAAGTCTAACACATTCAAACAAAGCTATTTTGATCAAATGAAAGTCAAATACATTCTACAAAGCTAGTTGAATCAATTGAAAGTCAAGCACATTCAAACAAAGCTATTTGAATCAAATGAAAGTCAAATACATTCTACATAGCTAATTGAATCAAATGAAAGTCAAACACATTCAAACAAAGTTATTTTAATCAAATGAAAGTCAAATACATTCTACAAAGCTAGTTGAATCAAAAGAAAGTCAAGCATATTCAAACAAAGCTATTTGAATCAAATGAAACTCAAACACATTCAAACAAAGCTATTTTAATCAAAATGAAAGTCAAATACATTCTACAAAGCTAGTTGAATCAAATGAAAGTCAAGCACATTCAAACAAAGCTATTTGAATCAAATGAAAGTCGAACACATTCAAACAAAGGAATTTGAATCAAATGAAAGTCAAACACATTCAAATAAAGCTATTTGAATCAAAATAAGAGTCAAATACATTCAAACAAAGCTAATTAAATCAAATAAAAGTCAAATACATTCTACAAAGCAAATTGAATCAAAATGAAAGTAAAAAACATTCAAACAAAGCTAGTTGAATCAAATGAAAGTCAAGCACATTCAAACAAAGCTATTTGAATCAAATGAAAGTCAAATACATTCTACAAAGCTTAATTGTATCAAATGAAAGTCAAACACATTTAAATAAAGCTATTTGAATCAAATGAAAGTCTAACACATTCAAACAAAGCTATTTTTAATCAAATGAAAGTCAAATACATTCTACAAAGCTAGTTGAATCAAATGAAAGTCAAGCACATTCAAACAAAGCTATTTGAATCAAATGAAAGTCGAACACATTCAAACAAAGAAATTTGAATCAAATGAAAGTCAAACACATTCAAATAAACCTATTTGAATAAAATGAAAGTCAAACACATTCGAACAAAGCTATTTAAATCAAATAAATGTCAAATACATTCTATAGAGCTTATTGAATCAAATGAAAGTCAAACACATTCAAACAAAGCTATTTGAATCAAATGAAAGTCAAACACATTCAAACATAGTTATTTAAATCAAATGAAAGTGAAATGCATTCTACAAAACTATTTGAATCAAATGAAAGTCTAAAACATTCAAACAAAGCTATTTGAATCAAATGGAAGTCAAATACATTCTACAAAGCTATTTAAATCAAATAAAAGTCAAATACATTCTACAAAGCAAATTGAATCAAATGAAAGTCAAACACATTCGAACAAAGCTATTTAAATCAAATAAATGTTAAATAAATTCTATAGAGCTTATTGAATCAAATGAAAGTCAAACACATTCAAACAAATCTATTTGAATCAAATGAAAGTCAAACACATTCTACAAAGCTATTTGAATCAAATGAAAGTCAAATACATTCTACAAAGCTAATTGAATCAAATGAAAGTCAAACATATTCGAACAAAGCTATTTAAATCAAATAAATGTCAAATACATTCTATAAAGCTAATTGAATCAAATGAAAGTCCAACACATTCAAACAAAGCTATTTGAATCAAATGAAAGTCAAACACATTCAAACATAGTTATTGAAATCAAATGAAAGTGAAATGCATTCTACAACACTATTTAAATCAAATGAAAGTCTAAAACATTCAAACAAAGCTATTTGAATCAAATGGAAGTCAAATACATTCTACAAAGCTAATTAAATCAAATTAAAAGTCAAATACATTCTACAAAGCAAATTGAATCAAATGAAAGTCAAACACATTCGAACAAAGCTATTTAAATCAAATAAATGTGAAATACATTCTATAGAGCTTATTGAATCAAATGAAAGTCAAACACATTCAAACAAGCTATTTGAATCAAATGAAAGTCAAACACATTCAAACAGAGTTATTTAAATCAAATGAAAGTGAAATGCATTCTACAAAACTAATTGAATCAAATGAAAGTCAAACACATTCAGACATAGTTATTTAAATCAAATGAGAGTGAAATGCATTCTACAAAACTATTTGAATCAAATGAAAGTCTAAAACATTCAAACAAAGCTATTTGAATCAAATGGAAGTCAAATACATTCTACAAAGCTAATTAAATCAAATAAAAGTCAAATACATTCTACAAAGCTAATTGAATCAAATGAAAGTCAAAACACATTCGAACAAAGCTATTTAAATCAAAAAAATGTCAAATACATTCTATAGAGCTTATTGAATCAAATGAAAGTCAAACACATTCAAACAAAGCTATTTGAATCAAATGAAAGTCAAACACATTCAAACAGAGTTATTTAAATCAAATGAAAGTGAAATGCATTCTACAAAACTAATTGAATCAAATGAAAGTCAAATACATTCTACAAAGCTAATTGTATCAAATGAAAGTCAAACACATTCAAATAAAGCTATTTGAATCAAATGAAAGTCTAACACATTCAAACAAAGCTATTTTAATCAAATGAAAGTCAAATACATTCTACAAAGCTAGTTGAATCAATTGAAAGTCAAGCACATTCAAACAAAGCTATTTTGAATCAAATGAAAGACAAATACATTCTACAAAGCTAATTGAATCAAATGAAAGTCAAACACATTCAAACAAAGTTATTTTAATCAAATGAAAGTCAAATACGTTCTACAAAGCTAGTTGAATCAAATGAAAGTTAAGCACATTCAAACAAAGCTATTTGAATCAAATGAAACTCAAACACATTCAAACAAAGCTATTTTAATCAAATGAAAGTCAAATACATTCTACAAAGCTAGTTGAATCAAATGAAAGTCAAGCACATTCAAACAAAGCTATTTGAATCAAATGAAAGTCGAACACATTCAAACAAAGGAATTTTGAATCAAATGAAAGTCAAACACATTCAAACAAAGCTAATTGAATCAAATGAAAGTCAAACACATTCAAACAAAGCTATTTTAATCAAATGAAAGTCAAATACATTCTACAAAGCTAGTTGAATCAAATGAAAGTCAAGCACATTCAAACAAAGCTATTTGAATCAAATGAAGGTCGAACACATTCAAACAAAGAAATTTGAATCAAATGAAAGTCAAACACATTCAAATAAACCTATTTGAATCAAATGAAAGTCAAACACATTCGAACAAAGCTATTTAAATCAAATAAATGTCAAATACATTCTATAGAGCTTATTGAATCAAATGAAAGTCAAACACATTCAAACAAAGCTATTTGAATCAAATGAAAGTCAAACACATTCAAACATAGTTATTTTAAATCAAATGAAAGTGAAATGCATTCTACAAAACTATTTGAATCAAATGAAATTCTAAAACATTCAAACAAAGCTATTTGAATCAAATGGAAGTCTAATACATTCTACAAAGCTAATTGTATAAAATGAAAGTCAAACACATTCAAATAAAGCTATTAGAATCAAATGAAAGTCTAACACATTTAAACAAAGCTATTTTAATTAAATGAAAGTCAAATACATTCTACAAAGCTAGTTGAATCAAATGAAAGTCAAGCACATTCAAACAAAGCTATTTGAATCAAATGAAAGTCTAACACATTCAAACAAAAGAATTTGAATCAAACGAAAGTCAAACACATTCAAATAAAGCTATTTGAATCAAATGAGAGTCAAATACATTCAAACAAAGCTAATTAAATAAATAAAAGTCAAATACATTCTACAAAGCAAATTGAATCAATTAAAGTCAAACACATTCAAACAAAGCTATTTGAATCAAATGAAAGTCAAACACATTCTACAAAGCTATTTAAATCAAATGAAAGTCAAATACATTCTACAAAGCTAATTGAATCAAATGAAAGTCAAACACATTCAAACAAAGCTATTTAAATCAAATAAATGTCAAATACATTCTATAGAGCTTATTGAATCAAATGAAAGTCAAACACATTCAAAAAAAGCTATTTGAATCAAATGAAAGTCAAATACATTCAAACAGAGTTATTTAAATCAAATGAAAGAGAAATGCATTCTACAAAACTAATTGAATCAAATGAAAGTCAAACACATTCAAACAAAGCTATTTGAATCAAATGAAAGTCAAATACATTCTACAAAGCTAATTGTATCAACTGAAAGTCAAAAACATTCAAACAAAGCTATTTGAATCAAATGAAAGTCAAATACATTCTACAAAGTTAATTGTATTAAATGAAAGTCAAACACATTCAAATAAAGCTATTTGAATCAAATGAAAGTCTAACACATTCAAACAAAGCTATTTTAATCAAATGAAAGTGAAATGCATTCTACAAAACTAATTGAATCAAATGAAAGTCAAACACATTCAAACAAAGCTATTTGAATCAAATGAAAGTCAAACACATTCTACAAAGCTAATTGAATCAAATGAAAGTCAAAAAACATTCAAACAAAGCTATTTGAATCAAATGAAAGTCTAACACATTCAAACAAAGCTATTTTAATCAAATGAAAGTCAAACGCATTCTACAAAGCTATTTGAATCAAATGAAAGTCAAATACATTCTACAAAGCTAATTGAATCAAATGAAAGTAAAAAAACATTCAAACAAAGCTATTTAAATCAAATAAATGTCAAATACATTCTATAGAGCTTATTGAATCAAAAGAAAGTCAAATACATTCAAACAAAGCTATTTAAATCAAATAAATGTCAAATACATTCTATAGAGCTTATTGAATCAAATGAAAGTCTAACACATTCAAACAAAAGAATTTGAATCAAACGAAAGTCAAACACATTCAAATAAAGCTATTTGAATCAAATGAGAGTCAAATACATTTCAAACAAAGCTAATTAAATAAATAAAAGTCAAATACATTCTACAAAGCAAAATTGAATCAATTAAAGTCAAACACATTCAAACAAAGCTATTTGAATCAAATGAAAGTCAAACACATTCTACAAAGCTATTTAAATCAAATGAAAGTCAAATACATTCTACAAAGCTAATTGAATCAAATGAAAGTCAAACACATTCAAACAAAGCTATTTAAATCAAATAAATGTCAAATACATTCTATAGAGCTTATTGAATCAAATGAAAGTCAAACACATTCAAAAAAAAAGCTATTTGAATCAAATGAAAGTCAAATACATTCAAACAGAGTTATTTAAATCAAATGAAAGAGAAATGCATTCTACAAAACTAATTGAATCAAATGAAAGTCAAACACATTCAAACAAAGCTATTTGAATCAAATGAAAGTCAAATACATTCTACAAAGCTAATTGTATCAACTGAAAGTCAAAAACATTCAAACAAAGCTATTTGAATCAAATGAAAGTCAAATACATTCTACAAAGTTAATTGTATTAAATGAAAGTCAAACACATTCAAATAAAGCTATTTGAATCAAATGAAAGTCTAAACACATTCAAACAAAGCTATTTAATCAAATGAAAGTGAAATGCATTCTACAAAACTAATTGAATCAAATGAAAGTCAAACACATTCAAACAAAGCTATTTGAATCAAATGAAAGTCAAACACATTCTACAAAGCTAATTGAATCAAATGAAAGTCAAAAAACATTCAAACAAAGCTTATTGAATCAAATGAAAGTCTAACACATTCAAACAAAGCTATTTTTAATCAAATGAAAGTCAAACGCATTCTACAAAGCTATTTGAATCAAATGAAAGTCAAATACATTCTACAAAGCTAATTGAATCAAATGAAAGTAAAAAACATTCAAACAAAGCTATTTAAATCAAATAAATGTCAAATACATTCTATAGAGCTTATTGAATCAAAAGAAAGTCAAATACATTCAAACAAAGCTATTTAAATCAAATAAATGTCAAATACATTCTATAGAGCTTATTGAATCAAATGAAAGTCAAATACATTCAAACAAAGCTATTTAAATCAAATAAATGTCAAATACATTCTATAGAGCTTATTGAATCAAATGAAAGTCAAACACATTCAAAGAAAGCTATTTGAATCAAATGAAAGTCAAATACATTCAAACAGAGTTATTTAAATCAAATGAAAGTGAAATGAATTCTACAAAACTAATTGAATCAAATGAAAGTCAAACACATTCAAACAAAGCTATTTGAATCAAATGAAAGTCAAATACATTCTACAAAGCTAATTGTATCAACTAAAAGTCAAAAACATTTAAACAAAGCTATTTGAATCAAATGAAAGTCAAATACATTCTACAAAACTAATTGTATTAAATGAAAGTCAAACACATTCAAATAAAGCTATTTGAATCAAATGAAAGTCAAACACATTCTACAAAGCTATTTGAATCAAATGAAAGTCAAATACATTCTACAAAGCTAATTGAATCAAATGAAAGTGAAACACATTCAAACAAAGCTATTTAAATCAAATAAATGTCAAATACATTCTATAGAGCTTATTGAATCAAAAGAAAGTGAAACACATTCAAACAAAGCTATTTGAATCAAATGAAAGTCAAATACATTCAAACAGAGTTATTTAAATCAAATGAAAGTGAAATGCATTCTACAAAACTAATTGAATCAAATGAAAGTCAAACACATTCAAAAAGCTATTTGAATCAAATGAAAGTCAAATACATTCTACAAAGCTAATTGAATCAAATGAAAGTCAAAAACATTCTACAAAGCTATTTGAATCAAATGAAAGTCAAAACATTCTACAAATGAAAGTCAAACACATTCAAAAAAGCTATTGAATCAAATGAAAGTCTAACACATTCAAACAAAGCTATTTTAATCAAATGAAAGTGAAACACATTCTACAAACTAATTGAATCAAATGAAAGTCAAACACATTCAAACAAAGCTATTGAATCAAATGAAAGTCAAACACATTCAACAAAGCTATTGAATCAAATGAAAGTCAAAAACATTCAAACAAAGCTATTTGAATCAAATGAAAGTCAACACATTCAAACAAAGCTATTTTAATCAAATGAAAGTCAAAACACATTCTACAAAGCTATTTGAATCAAATGAAAATCAAATACATTCTAAAGCTAATTGAATCAAATGAAAGTTAAATCAAATAAAGTCAAATACATTTCAGCTTGAATCAAAAGAAAGTCAAATACATTCAAACAAAAGCTATTTAATCAAATAAATGTCAAATACATTCTATAGAGCTTATTGAATCAAATGAAAGTCAAACACATTCAAACAAAGCTATTTGAATCAAATGAAAGTCAAATACATTCAAACAAGTAAATCAAATGAAAGTGAAATGAATTCTACAAAACTAATTGAATCAAATGAAAGTCAAACACATTCAAACAAAGCTATTTGAATCAAATGAAAGTCAAATACATTCTACAAAGCTAATTGAATCAACAAAAGTCAAAAACATTTAAACAAAGCTATTTGAATCAAATGAAAGTCAAATACATTTTACAAAGCTAATTGAATAAATGAAAGTCAAACACATTCAAAGCTATTTGAATCAAATGAAAGTCAACACATTCAAACAAAGAATCAAATGAAAGTCAAATACATTCAATTGAATCAAATGAAAGTCAAGCAAAGCTATTTGAATCAAATGAGAGTCAAATACATTCAAACAAAGCTAATTAAATCAAATAAAAGTCAAATACATTCTACAAAGCAAATTGAATCAAATAAAAGTCAAACACATTCAAACAAAGCTATTTGAATCAAATGAAAGACATTCTACAAAGCTATTTGAATCAAATGAAAGTCAAATACATTACAAAGCTAATTGAATCAAATGAAAGTCAAACACATTCAACAAAGTTATTTAAATCAAATAAATGTCAAATACATTCTATAGAGCTTATTGAATCAAATGAAAGTCAAACACATTCAAACAAAGCTATTTGAATCAAATGAAAGTCAAACACATTCAAACAAGTTATTTAAATCAAATGAAAGAAAATGCATTCTACAAAACTATTGAATCAAATGAAAGTCAAAAACATTCAAACAAAGCTATTTGAATCAAATGAAAGTCAAATACATTCTACAAAGCTAATTGAATCAAATGAAAGTCAAAAACATTCAAACAAAGCTATTTGAATCAAATGAAAGTCAAATACATTCTACAAAGCTAATTCAAATGAAAGAAGCTATTTGAATCAAATGAAAGTCAAACACATTCAAACAAAGCTAATCAAATGTGAATCAAATGAAAGTCAAAACATTCAAACAAAGCTATTTGAATCAAATGAAAGTCAAGCACATTCAAACAAAGCTATTTGAATCAAATGAAAGTCAAACACATTCAAACATATTTAATCAAATGAAAGTCAAACACATTCAAATAAAGCTATTTGAATCAAATGAAGTCAAATACATTCAAACAAAGCTAATTAAATCAAATAAAAGTCAAATACATTCTACAAAGCAAATTGAATCAAATGAAAGTCAAACAAATTCAAACAAAGCTATTTGAATCAAATAAAAGTCAAAAACACATTCTACAAAGCTATTTGAATCAAATGAAAGTCAAATACATTCTACAAAGCTAATTGAATCAAATGAAAGTCAAACACATTCAAACAAAGCTATTTAAATCAAATAAATGTCAAATACATTCTAAGCTTATTGAATCAAATGAAAGTCAAACACATTCAAACAAAGCTATTTGAATCAAATGAAAGTCAAATACATTCAAACATCAAATGAAAGTGAAATGTGAATCAAATGAAAGAAAAAACATTCAAACAAAGCTATTTGAATCAAATGAAAGTCAAATACATTCTACAAAGCTAATTGAATCAAATGAAAGTCAAAACATTCAAACAAAGCTATTTGAATCAAATGAAAGTCAAATACATTCTACAAAGCAAATGAAAGTCAAACACATTCAAAGCTATTTGCAAATGAAAGTCTAACATTCAAACAAAGCTATTTAATCAAATGAAAGTCAAATAAAGCTATTTGAATCAAATGAGAGTCAAATACATTCAAACAAAGCTAATTAAATCAAATAAAAGTCAAATACATTCTACAAAGCAATTGAATCAAATGAAAGTCAAACACATTCAAACAAAGCTATTTGAATCAAATGAAAGTCAAATACATTCTACAAAGCTAATTGAATCAAATGAAAGTGAAACACATTCAAACAAAGCTAATCAAATGAAAGTCATCAAATGAAGTCAAACATTCAACCAATCAAATGAAAGCATTATTTGAATCAAATGAAAGTCAACACATTCAAACAAAGCTATTTGAATCAAATGAAAGTCAAAACATTCTACAAAGCTAATTGAATCAAATGAAAGTATTCAAACAAAGCTATTTGAATCAAATGAAAGTCAAAAATACAAAGCTAATTGTATAAATGAAAGAAGCTATTTAATCAAAAACATTCAAACAAAGCTATTTTAATCAAATGAAAGTCTACATTCTACAAAAATCAAATGAAAGTACATTCAAACAAGCTATTTGAATCAAATGAAAGTCAACACATTCAAACAAAGCTTTGAATCAAATGAAAGTCAAACACATTCAAACAAAGCTATTTGAATCAAATGAAAGTCAAATACATTCTACAAAGCTAATTGAATCAAATGAAAGTCAAACACATTCAAACAAAGCTATTTAAATCAAATAAATGTCAAATACATTCTATAAGCTTATTGAATCAAATGAAAGTCAAACACATTCAAACAAAGCTATTTGAATCAAATGAAAGTCAAATACATTCAAACAAGTTATTTAAATCAAATGAAAAAATGCATTCTACAAAACTAATTGAATCAAATGAAAGTCAAAACATTCAAACAAAGCTATTTGAATCAAATGAAAGTCAAATACATTCTACAAAGCAAATGAAAGTCAAACACATTCAAAGCTATTGAATCAAATGAAAGTCTAACACATTCAAACAAAGCTATTTTAATCAAATGAAAGTCAAATACATTCTCAAAGCTATTGAATCAAATGAAAGTCAAGCACATTCAAACAAAGCTATTTGAATCAAATGAAAGTCTAACACATTCAAACAAGAATCAAATGAAAGTCAAATGTTGAATCAAATGAAAGTCAACACATTCAAACAAAGCTATTTGAATCAAATGAAAGTCAAATACATTCTACAAAGCTAATTGAATCAAATGAAAGTCAAACACATTCAAACAAAGCTATTTGTCAAATGAAAGTCAAATACATTCTACAAAGCTAAATGAAAGTCAAACACATTCAAAAAAGCTATTTGAATCAAATGAAAGTCAAACACATTCAAACAAAGCTATTTTTAATCAAATAAAGTCAAATACATTCTACAAAGCTAGTTGAATCAAAAAAAAGTCAAGCACATTCAAACAAAGCTATTTGAATCAAATGAAAGTCGAACACATTCAAAAAAGGAATTTGAATCAAATGAAAGTCAAACACATTCAAATAAAGCTATTTGAATCAAATGAGAGTCAAATACATTCAAACAAAGCTAATTAAATCAAATAAAAGTCAAATACATTCTACAAAGCAAATTGAATCAAATGAAAGTCAAACACATTCAAACAAAGCTATTTGAATCAAATGAAAGTCAAACACATTCTACAAAGCTATTTGAATCAAATGAAAGTCAAATACATTCTACAAAGCTAATTGAATCAAATGAAAGTCAAACACATTCAACAAAGCTATTTAAATCAAATAAATGTCAAATACATTCTATAGAGCTTATTGAATCAAATGAAAGTCAAACACATTCAAACAAAGCTATTTGAATCAAATGAAAGTCAAACACATTCAAACAGAGTTATTTAAATCAAATGAAAGTGAACTGCATTCTACTAAACTAATTGAATCAAAATGAAAGTCAGACACATTCAAATATAGTTATTTAAATCAAATGAAAGTGAAATGCATTCTACAAAACTATTTGAATCAAATGAAAGTCTAAAACATTCAAACAAAGCTATTTGAATCAAATGGAAGTCAAATACATTCTACAAAGCTAATTAAATCAAATAAAAGTCAAATACATTCTACAAAGCTAATTGAATCAAATGAAAGTTAAAACACATTCGAACAAAGCTATTTAAATCAAATAAATGCCAAATACATTCTATAGAGCTTATTGAATCAAATGAAAGTCAAACACATTCAAACAAAGCTATTTGATTCAAATGAAAATTGAACACATTCAAACAAAGAAATTTGAATCAAATGAAAGTCAAACACATTCAAATAAAGCTATTTGAATCAAATGAGAGTCAAATACATTCAAACAAAGCTAATTAAATCAAATAAAAGTCAAATACATTCTACAAAGCAAATTGAATCAAATGAAAGTCAAACACATTCAAACAAAGCTATTTGAATCAAATGAAAGTCAAACACATTCTACAAAGCTATTTGAATCAAATGAAAGTCAAATACATTCTACAAAGCTAATTGAATCAAATGAAAGTCAAACACATTCGAACAAAGCTATTTAAATCAAATAAATGTCAAATACATTCTATAAAGCTAATTGAATCAAATGAAAGTCAAACACATTCAAACAAAGCTATTTGAATCAAATGAAAGTCAAACACATTCAAACATAGTTATTTAAATCAAATGAAAGTGAAATGCATTCTACAAAACTATTTGAATCAAATGAAAGTCTAAAACATTCAAACAAAGCTATTTGAGTCAAATGGAAGTCAAATACATTCTACAAAGCTAATTAAATCAAATAAAGTCAAATACATTCTACAAAGCAAATTGAATCAAATGAAAGTCAAACACATTCGAACAAAGCTATTTAAATCAAATAAATGTCAAATACATTCTATAGAGCTTATTGAATCAAATGAAAGTCAAACACATTCAAACAAAGCTATTTGAATCAAATGAAAGTCAAACACATTCAAACAGAGTTATTTAAATCAAAGTGAAAGTGAACTGCATTCTACTAAACTAATTGAATCAAATGAAAGTCAGACACATTCAAACATAGTTATTTAAATCAAATGAAAGTGAAATGCATTCTACAAACTATTTGAATCAAATGAAAGTCTAAAACATTCAAACAAAGCTATTTGAATCAAATGGAAGTCAATACATTCTACAAAGCTAATTAAATCAAATAAAAGTCAAATACATTCTACAAAGCTAATTGAATCAAATGAAAGTTAAACACATTCGAACAAAGATATTTAAATCAAATAAATGCCAAATACATTCATAGAGCTTATTGAATCAAATGAAAGTCAAACACATTCAAAACAAAGCTATTTGATTCAAATGAAAATTGAACACATTCAAACAAAGAAATTTGAATCAAATGAAAGTCAAACACATTCAAATAAAGCTATTTGAATCAAATGAGAGTCAAATACATTCAAACAAAGCTAATTAAATCAAATAAAAAGTCAAAATACATTCTACAAAGCAAATTGAATCAAATGAAAGTCAAACACATTCAAATAAAGCTATTTGAATCAAATGAAAGTCAAAATTCAAACAAAGCTAATTGAATCAAATGAAAGTCAAACAAAACAAATGAATCAAATGAAAGTCAAATACATTCTACAAAGCTACAAATAAAAGTCAAATACATTCCACAAAGCTAATTTGAATCAAATGAAAGTCAAACATTCAAACAAAGCTATTTGAATCAAATGAAAGTCAAAGAATTGAATCAAATGAAAGTCAAACACATTCAAACAAAGCTATTGAATCAAATGAAAGTCACATTCAAACACCAAATTCAAATGAATCAAATGAAAGTCAAATACATTCTACAACGCTAATTAAATCAAATGAAAGTCAAATACATTCTACAAAGCTAGTTGAATCAAATGAAAGTCAAGCACATTCAAACAAAGCTATTTGAATCAAATGAAAGTTAAATACATTCTACAAAGCTAATTGAATCAAATGAAAGTCAAACACATTCAAAAAAAGCTATTTTAATCAAATGAAAGTCAAATACATTCTACAAAGCTAGTTGAATCAAATGAAAGTCAAGCACATTCAAACAAAGCTATTTTGAATCAATTGAAAGTCAAACACATTCAAACAAAGCTATTTTAATCAAATGAAAGTCAAATACATTCTACAAAGCTAGTTGAATCAATTGAAAGTCAAGCACATTCAAACAAAGCTATTTGAATCAAATGAAAGTCGAACACATTCAAACATAGAAATTTGAATCAAATGAAAGTCAAACACATTCAAATAAAGCTATTTTAATCAAATGAGAGTCAAATACATTCAAACAAAGCTAATTAAATCAAATAAAAGTCAAATACATTCTACTAAGCAAATTGAATCAAACGAAAGTCAAACACATTCAAACAAAGCTATTTGAATCAAATGAAAGTCAAACACATTCTACAAAGCTATTTGAATCAAATGAAAGTCAAATACATTCTACAAAGCTAATTGAATCAAATGAAAGTCAAACACATTCGAACAAAGCTATTTAAATCAAATAAATGTCAAATACATTCTATAAAGCTATTTGAATCAAATGAAAGTCAAACACATTCAAACAAAGCAAATTGAATCAAATGAAAGTCAAACACATTCGAACAAAGCTATTTAAATCAAATAAATGTCAAATACATTCTATAGAGCTTATTGAATCAAATGAAAGTCAAACACATTCAAACAAAGCTATTTGAATCAAATGAAAGTCAAACACATTCAAATAGAGTTATTTAAATCAAGTGAAAGTGAACTGCATTCTACAAAACTAATTGAATCAAATGAAAGTCAAACACATTCAAACATAGTTATTTAAATCAAATGAAAGTGAAATGCATTCTACAAAACTATTTGAATCAAATGAAAGTCAAAACATTCAAACAAAGCTATTTGAATCAAATGGAAGTCAAATACATTCTACAAAGCTAATTAAATCAAATAAAAGTCAAATACATTCTACAAAGCAAATTGAATCAAATGAAAGTCAAACACATTCAAAAAGCTATTTAAATCAAATAAATGTCAAATACATTCTATAGAGCTTATTGAATCAAATGAAAGTCAAACACATTCAAACAAAGCTATTTGAATCAAATGAAAGTCAAACTCATTCAATTATTTAAATCAAATAAAAGTGAATGCATTCTACAAAACTAATTAAATCAAATGAAAGTCAAATACATTCTACAAAGCTAATTCAAATGAAAGTCAAACACATTCAAATAAAGCTATTTGAATCAAATGAAAATTCAAACAAAGTTATTTAAATAAATGAAACTAAAATTCTACAAAGCTAAAGAATCAAATGAAAGTCAAACACATTCAAACAAAGCTATTGGAAACAAATGAAAGTCAAATACATTCTACAAAGCTCAAATACATTCAAACAAAGCTATTTAAATCAAATAAATGTCAAATACATTCTATAGAGCTTATTGAATCAAATGAAAGTCAAACACATTTAAACAAAGCTATTTCAATCAAATGAAAGTCAGAGTTATTTAAATCAAATGAAAGTGAAATGCATTCTACAAAACTAATTGAATCAAATGAAAGTCAAAAACATTCAAACAAAGCTATTTGAATCAAATGAAAGTCAAATACATTCTACAAAGCTAATTGTATTAAATGAAAGTCAAACACATTCAAATAAATTATTTGAATCAAATGAAAGTCTAACACATTCAAACAAAGCTATTTGAATCAAATGAAATCAAATACATTCTACAAAGCTAGTTGAATCAAATGAAAGTCAAGCACATTCAAACAAAGCTATTTGAATAAAATGAAAGTCAAATACATTCGACAAAGCTAATTGAATCAAATGAAAGTCAAACACATTCAAACAAAGCTATTTAATCAAATGAAAGTCAAATACATTCTACAAAGCTAGATTGAATCAAATGAAAGTCAAGCACATTCAAACAAAGCTATTTGAATCAAAAGAAAGTCAAACACATTCAAACAAAGCTATTTAATCAAATGAAAGTCAAATACATTCTACAAAGCTAATTGAATCAAATGAAAGTCACATTCAAACAAGCTAAATTAATCAAATGAAAGTCAAACACATTCAAATCATATCAAACAAAGCTAATTGAATCAAATGAAAGTCAAACACATTCAATCAAAGCTATTGAATCAAATGAAAGTCATTCTACAAAGCTAATTGAATCAAATGAAAGTCAAACACATTCAAACAAAGCTATTTGAATCAAATGAAAGTCAAATACATTCTACAAAGCTATTTGAATCAAATGAAAGTCAAATACATTCTACAAAGCTATTTGAATCAAATGAGAGTCAAATACATTCAAACAAAGCAAATTAAATCAAATAATCAAATACATTCTACAAAGCTAATTGAATCAAATGAAGTTAAACACATTCAAAAAGCTATTTGAATCAAATGAAGTCAAATACATTCTACAAAGCTAGTTGAATCAAATGAAAGTCAAACACATTCAAACAATGCTATTTGAATCAAATGAAAGTCGAACACATTCAAACAAAGAAATTTGAATCAAATGAAAGTCAAACATTCAAATAAAGCTATTTGAATCAAATGAGAGTCAAATACATTCAAACAAGCTAATTAAATCAAAAAAGTCAAATACATTCTACAAAGCAAATTGAATCAAATGAAAGTCAAACACATTCAAACAAAGCTATTTGAAGTCAAATACATTCTACAAAGCAAATCGAATCAAATGAAAGTCAAAAACATTCAAACAAAGCTATTTAAATCAAATGAAGTCAAATACATTCAAACAAAGCAAATTAAATCAAATTCAAATACATTCTACAAAGCTAATTGAATCAAATGAAGTTAAACACATTCAAACAAAGCTATTTGAATCAAATGAAAGTCAAATACATTCTACAAAGCTAGTTGAATCAAATGAAAGTCAAGCACATTCAAGCTATTTGAATCAAATGAAAGTCAACACATTCAAACAAAGAAATTTGAATCAAATGAAAGTCAAACACATTCAAATAAAGCTATTTGAATCAAATGAGAGTCAAATACATTCAAACAAAGCTAATTAAATCAAATAAAAGTCAAATACATTCTACAAAGCAAATTGAATCAAATGAAAGTCAAACACATTCAAACAAAGCTATTTGAATAAAATAAAGTCAAATACATTCTACAAAAGCTAATTGAATCAAATGAAAGTCAAACACATTCAAACAAAGCTATTTAATCAAATGAAAGTCAAATACATTCTACAAAGCTAGTTGAATCAAATGAAAGTCAAGCACATTCAAACAAAGCTTTTTGAAATAATGAAAGTCAACACATTCAAACAAAGAAATTTGAATCAAATGAAAGTCAAACACATTCAAATAAAGCTATTTGAATCAAATGAGAGTCAAATACATTCAACAAAGCTAATTAAATCAAATAAAAGTCAAATACATTCTACAAAGCAAATTGAATCAAATGAAAGTCAAACACATTCAAACAAAGCTATTTGAATAAATAAAAGTCAAATACATTCTACAAAGCAAATCGAATCAAATGAAAGTAAAAAACATTCAACAAAGCTATTTGAATCAAATGAGAGTCAACATTCAAACAAAGCAATTTCAAATAAAGTCAAATACATTCTACAAAGCTAATTGAATCAAATGTCAAACACATTCAAACAAAGCTAATTTGAATCAAATGAAAGTCAAACATTCAAACAAAGCTATTTAAATCAAATAAATGTCAAATACATTTATAGAGCTTATTGAATCAAATGAAAGTCAAACACATTCAAACAAGCTATTTCAATCAATGAAAGTCAAACACATTCAATTATTTAAATCAAATGAAAGTGAAATGCATCAAATAATTGAATCAAATGAAAGTCAAAACATTCAAACAAAGCTATTTGAATCAAATGAAGTCAAATACATTCTACAAAGCTAGTTGAATCAAATGAAAGTCAAACACATTCAAACAATGCTATTTGAATCAAATGAAAGTCAACACATTCAAACAAAGAATTTGAATCAAATGAAAGTCAAACACATTCAAATAAAGCTATTTGAATCAAATAAGAGTCAATACATTCAACAAAGCTAATTAAATCAAATAAAAGTCACTACAAAGCAAATTGAATCAAATGAAAGTCAAACACATTCAAACAAAGCTATTTGAATAAATAAAAGTCAAATACATTTACAAATCGAATCAAATGAAAGTCAAAAACATTCAAACAAAGCTATTTGAATCAAATGAAAGTCAAATACATTGCTAAATCAAATGAAAGTCAAACACATTCAAAAAAGCTATTTTAATCAAATGAAAGTCAAATACATTCTACAAAGCTAGTTGAATCAAATGAAAGTGAAATGCATTCTACAAAACTAATTGAATCAAATGAAAGTCAAAAACATTCAAAAAAGCTATTTGAATCAAATTCAAATACATTCTATAATTGTAAAATGAAAGTCAAACATTCAAACAAAGCTATTTGAATCAAATGAAAGTCAAATACATTCTACAAAGCTAATTGTATTAAATGAAAGTCAAACACATTCAAAAAAGCTATTTGAATCAAATGAAAGTCTAACACATTCAAACAAAGCTATTTAAATCAATTGAAAGTCAAATACATTCTAAAAAGCTAGTTGAATCAAATGAAAGTCAAATTCAAACAAAGCTATTTGAATCAAATGAAAGTCAAATACATTCTACAAAGCTAATTGAATCAAATGAAAGTCAAACACATTCAAACAAAGCTATTTTAATCAAATGAAAGTCAAATACATTCTACAAAGCTAGTTGAATCAAATGAAAGTCAACACATTCAAATAAAGCTATTGAATCAAATGTCAAATACATTCAAACAAAGCTAATTAAATCAAATAAAAGTCAAATACATTCTACAAAGCAAATTGAATCAAATGAAAGTCAAACACATTCAAACAAAGCTATTTGAATCAAATAAAAGTCAAATACATTCTACAAAGCAAATCGAATCAAATGAAAGTCAAAACATTCAAACAAAGCTATTTGAATCAAATGAAAGTCAAATACATTCAACAAAGCAAATTAAATCAAAATAAGAGTCAAATACATTCTACAAAGCTAATTGAATCAAATGACACTTTCAAACAAAGCTATTTGAATCAAATGAAGTCAAACATTCTACAAAGCTATTGAATCAAATGAAAGTCATTCAAACAAGCTATTTGAATCAATGAAAGTCAACACATTGAAATTTGAATCAAATGAAAGTCAAACACATTCAAAAAAAGCTATTTGAATCAAATGAAGTCAAACATTCAAACAAAGCTATTTAAATCAAATAAAAGTCAAACATTCTACAAAGCAAATTGAATCAAATGAAAGTCAAACACATTCAAACAAAGCTATTTGAATAAAAAAAAGTCAAAGCAAATCAATCAAACATTCAAACAAAGCTATTTGAATCAAATGAAAGTCAAACACATTCAAACAAAGCTAAATCAAATGAAAGTCAAATACATTCTACAAAGCTAGTTGAATCAAATGAAAGTCAAGCACATTCAACAAAGCTATTTGAATCAAATGAAAGTCAACACATTCAACATCAAATGAAAGTGAAACATTCTACAAAACTATTTGAATCAAATGAAAGTCAAAACATTCAAACAAAGCTATTTGAATCAAATAAAAGTCAAATACATTCTACAAAGCTAATTAAATCAAATAAAAGTCAAATACATTCTACAAAGCTAATTGAATCAAATGAAAGTCAAACACATTCGAACAAAGCTATTTAAATCAAATAAATGTCAAATACATTCTATAAGCTTTTGAATCAAATGAAAGTCAAACATTCAAACAAAGCTATTTGAATCAAATGAAAGTCAAACACATTCAAATTATTTAAATCAAATGAAAGTGAAATGCATTCCTAATTGAATCAAATGAAAGTCAAAAACATTCAAACAAAGCTATTTGAATCAAATGAAAGTCAAATACATTCTACAAAGCTAATTGTATAAATGAAAGTCAAACACATTCAAATAAAGCTATTTGAATCAAACAAACATTCAAACAAAGCTATTTTAATCAAATGAAAGTCAAATACATTCTACAAAGCTAGTTGAATCAAATGAAAGTCAAACACATTCAAACAAGTTATTTAAATCAAATGAAAGTGAAAGCATTCTACAAAACTATTTGAATCAAATGAAAGTCAAAACATTCAAACAAAGCTATTTGAATCAAATAAGTCAAATACATTCACAAAGCTAATTAAATCAAATAAAAGTCAAATACATTCTACAAAGCTAATTGAATCAAATGAAAGTCAAACACATTCGAACAAAGCTATTTAAATCAAATAAATGTCAAATACATTCTATAGAGCTTATTGAATCAAATGAAAGTCAAACACATTCAAACAAAGCTATTTGAATCAAATGAAAGTCAAACATTCAAACAAAGTTATTTAAACCAAATGAAAGTGAAATGCATTCTACAAAACTAATTGAATCAAATGAAAGTCAAAACCATTCAAACAAAGCTATTTGAATCAAATGAAAGTCAAATACATTCTACAAAGCTAATTGTATTAAATGAAAGTCAAACACATTCAAATAAAGCTATTTGAATCAAATGAAAAACACATTCAAACAAAGCTATTTTAATCAAATGAAAGTCAAATACATTCTACAAAGCTAGTTGAATCAAATGAAAGTCAAACACATTCAAACAAGCTACTTGAATCAAATGAAAGTCGAACACATTCAAACAAAGAATTTGAATCAAATGAAAGTCAAACACATTCAAATAAAGCTATTTGAATCAAATGAAGTCAAATACATTCAAACAAAGCTAATTAAATAAAATAAAAGTCAAATACATTCTACAAAGCTATTTGAATCAAATGAAAGTCAAACACATTCAAACCTATTTAAAATCAAATGAAAGTGAAATGCATTCTACAAATAATTGAATCAAATGAAAGTCAAAAACATTCAACAAAGCGATTGGAATCAAATGAAAGTCAAATACATTCTACAAAGATAATTGTATTAAATGAAAGGCAAACACATTAAATAAAGCTATTTGAATCAAATGAAAGTCAAACACATTCAAACAAAGCTATTTAATCAAATGAAAGTCAAATACATTCTACAAAGCTATTGAATCAAATGAAAGTCAACATTCAAACAAAGCTATTTGAATCAAATGAAAGTCAAATACATTCTACAAAGCTAATTGAATCAAATGAAAGTCAAATTCAAACAAAGCTAAATCAAATGAAAGTCAAATACATTCTACAAAGCTAAATCAAATGAAAGTCAAACATTCAAGCTATTTGAATAAAATGAAAGTCAAACATTCAATATTTCAAAATGAAAGTCAAATACATTCTACACAGCTAGTTGAATCAAATGAAAGTCAAGCACATTCAAACAAGCTATTGAATCAAATGAAAGTCGAACACATTCAAACAAGGAATTTGAATCAAATCAAAGTCAAACACCTTCAAATAAAGCTATTTGAATCAAATGAGAGTCAAATACATTCAAACAAAGCTAATTAAATCAAATAAAAGTCAAATACATTCTACAAAGCAAATTGAATCAAATGAAAGTCAAACACATTCAAACAAAGCTATTTGAATCAAATGAAAGTCAAATTATTCTACAAAGCTATTTGAATCAAATGAAAGTCAAATACATTCTACAAAGCTAATTGAATCAAATGAAAGTCAAACACATTCAAACAAAGCTATTTAAATCAAATAAAAGTCAAATACATTCTATAGAGCTTATTGAATCAAATGAAAGTCAAACACATTCAAACAAAGCTATTTGAATCAAATGAAAGTCAAACACATTCAAACAAAGCTATTTGAAACAAATGAAAGTGAAATACATTCTACAAAGCTAATCAAATGAAAGTCAAATACATTCTACAAAGCTAATTGAATCAAATGAAAGTCAAACACATTCAAACAAAGCTATTTAAATCAAATGAAAGTCAACACATTCAAACAAAGCTATTTAATCAAATGAAAGTCAAATACATACTACAAAGCTAGTTGAATCAAATGAAAGTCAAATACTTTCTACAAAGCTAATTGTATTAAATGAAAGTCAAACACATTCAAATAAAGCTATTTGAATCAAATGAGAGTCAAATACATTCAAACAAAGCTAATTAAATCAAATAAAAGTCAAATATATTCTACAAAGCTATTTGAATCAAATGAAAGTCAAACACATTCAAACAAAGCTATTTGAATCAAATGAAAGTCAAACACATTCAAACAAAGCTATTTGAATCAAATGAAAGTCAAACACATTCAAACAAAGCTATTTGAATCAAATGAAAGTCAAACACATTCAAACAAAGCTATTTGAATCAAATGAAAGTCAAATACGTTCAAACAGAGTTATTAAATCAAATGAAAGTGAAATGCATTCTACAAAACTAATTGTATCAAATGAAAGTCAAAAACATTCAAAAAAAGCTATTTAATCAAATAAAGTCAAATACATTCTACAAAGCTAATTGTATTAAATGAAAGTCAAACACTTTCAAATAAAGCTATTTGAATCAAATGAAAGTCAACACATTCAAACAAAGCTATTTTAATCAAATGAAAGTCAAATACATTGCTATTGAATCAAATGAAATTCAAATACATTCTACAAAGCTAATTGTATTAAATGAAAGTCAAACACATTCAAATAAAGCTAGTTGAATCAAATGAAAGTCAAGCACATTCAAACAAAGCTATTTGAATCAAATGAAAGTCGAACACATTCAAACAAAGGAATTTGAATCAAATGAAAGTCAAACACATTCAAATAAAGCTATTTGAATCAAATGAGAGTCAAATACATTCAAACAAAGCTAATTAAATCAAATAAAAGTGAAACACATTCAAACAAAGCTATTTGAATCAAATGAAAGTCATTCTACAAAGCTAATTGTATTAAATGAAAGTCAAACACATTCAAATAAAGCTATTTGAATCAAATGAAAGTCTAACACATTCAAACAAAGCTATTTTAATCAAATGAAAGTCAAACACATTCTACAAAGCTATTTGAATCAATTGAAAGTCAAATACGTTCTACAAAGCTAATTGAATCAAATGAAAGTCAAACACATTCAAACAAGCTATTTGAATCAAATGAAAGTCAAACACATTCAAACAAAGCTATTTAAATCAAATGAAAGTCAAACACATTCAAACAAAGCTATTTGAATCAAATGAAAGTCAAATACATTCAAACAAAGTTATTTAAATCAAATGAAAGTGAAATGCATTCTACAAAATAATTGAATCAAATGAAAGTCAAATTCAAACAAAGCTATTTGAATCAAATGAAAGTCAAATACATTCTACAAAGCTAATTGTATTAAATGAAAGTCTAACACATTCAAATAAAGCTATTTGAATCAAAAAGTCTAACACATTCAAACAAAGCTATTTAATCAAATGAAAGTCAAATACATTCTACAAAGCTAGTTGAATCAAATGAAATTCAAATACATTCTACAAAGCTAATTGTATTAAATGAAAGTCAAACACATTCAAATAAAGCTAGTTGAATCAAATGAAAGTCAAGCACATTCAAACAAAGCTATTTGAATCAAATGAAAGTCGAACACATTTAAACAAAGGAATTTGAATCAAATGAAAATCAAACACATTCAAAAAAGCTATTTGAATCAAATGAGAGTCAAATACATTCAAACAAAGCTAATTAAATCAAAAAAAGTCAAATACATTCTACAAAGCAAATTAAATCAAATGAAAGTCAAACACATTCAAACAAAGCTATTTGAATCAAATGAAAGTCAAACATTCTACAAAGCTAATTGTATTAAATGAAAGTCAAACACATTCAAATAAAGCTATTTGAATCAAATGAAAGTCTAACACATTCAAACAAGCTATTTGAATCAAATGAGAGTCAAATACATTCAAACAAAGCTAATTAAATCAAATAAAAGTCAAATTCTACAAAGCAAATTGAATCAAATGAAAGTCAAACACATTCAAACAAAGCTATTTGAATCAAATGAAAGTCAAACATTCTACAAAGCTATTTGAATCAAATGAAAGTCAAAACATTCTACAAAGCTAATTGAATCAAATGAAAGTCAAACACATTCAAACAAAGCTATTTAAATCAAATAAATGTCAAATACATTCTATAGAGCTTATTGAATCAAATGAAAGTCAAACACATTCAAACAAAGCTATTTGAATCAAATGAAAGTCAAACACATTCAAACAAAGCTATTCAAATGCATTCTACAAAGCTTTTTGAATCAAATGAAAGTCAAATACATTCTACAAAGCTAATTGAATCAAATGAAAGTCAAACACATTCAAACAAAGCTATTTAAATCAAATGAAAGTCAACACATTCAAACAAAGCTATTTAATCAAATGAAAGTCAAATACATTCTACAAAGCTAGTTGAATCAAATGAAAGTCAAATACACAAAGCTAATTGTATTAAATGAAAGTCAAACACATTCAAATAAAGCTATTTGAATCAAATGAGAGTCAAATACATTCAAACAAAGCTAATTAAATCAAATAAAAGTCAAATATATTCTAAAAGCTATTTGAATCAAATGAAAGTCAAACACATTCAAACAAAGCTATTTGAATCAAATGAAAGTCAAAGCTATTTGAATCAAATGAAAGTCAAACACATTCAAACAAAGCTATTTAATCAAATGAAGTCAAAGCTATTTGAATCAAATGAAAGTCAAATACGTTCAAACAGAGTTATTTAAATCAAATGAAAGTGAAATGCATTCTACAAAACTAATTGTATCAAATGAAAGTCAAAAACATTCAAACAAAGCTATTTTAATCAAATGAAAGTCAAATACATTCTACAAAGCTAATTGTATTAAATGAAAGTCAAACACTTTCAAATAAAGCTATTTGAATCAAATGAAAGTCTAAACACATTCAAACAAAGCTATTTTAATCAAATGAAAGTCAAATACATTCTACAAAGCTAGTTGAATCAAACAAATACATTCTACAAAGCTAATTGTATTAAATGAAAGTCAAACACATTCAAATAAGCTATTGAATCAAATGAAAGTCAAACATTCAAACAAAGCTATTGAATCAAATGAAAGTCGAACACATTCAAACAAAGGAATTTGAATCAAATGAAAGTCAAACACATTCAAAAAGCTATTTGAATCAAATGAGAGTCAAATACATTCAAACAAAGCTAATTAATCAAATAAAAGTGAAACACATTCAAACAAAGCTATTTGAATCAAATGAAAGTCAAATACATTCTACAAAGCTAATTGTATTAAATGAAAGTCAAAACACATTCAAATAAAGCTATTTGAATCAAATGAAAGTCTAAACACATTCAAACAAAGCTATTTTAATCAAATGAAAGTCAAACACATTCTACAAAGCTATTTGAATCAATTGAAAGTCAAATACATTCTACAAAGCTAATTGAATCAAATGAAAGTCAAACACATTCAAACAAAGCTATTTGAATCAAACAAACATTCAAACAAAGCTATTTAAATCAAATGAAAGTCAAACACATTCAAACAAAGCTATTTGAATCAAATGAAAGTCAAACATTCAAACAAGTTATTTAAATCAAATGAAAGTGAAATGCATTCTACAAAACTAATTGAATCAAATGAAAGTCAAAAACATTCAAACAAAGCTATTTGAATCAAATGAAAGTCAAATACATTCTACAAAGCTAATTGTATTAAATGAAAGTCTAACACATTCAAATAAAGCTATTTGAATCAAATGAAAGTCTAACACATTCAAACAAAGCTATTTTAATCAAATGAAAGTCAAATACATTCTACAAAGCTAGTTGAATCAAATGAAATTCAAATACATTCTACAAAGCTAATTGTATTAAATGAAAGTCAAACACATTCAAATAAAGCTAGTTGAATCAAATGAAAGTCAAGCACATTCAAACAAAGCTATTTGAATCAAATGAAAGTCGAACACATTTAAACAAAGGAATTTGAATCAAATGAAAGTCAAACACATTCAAATAAAGCTATTTGAATCAAATGAGAGTCAAATACATTCAAACAAAGCTAATTAAATCAAATAAAAGTCAAATACATTCTACAAAGCAAATTAATCAAATGAAAGTCAAACACATTCAAACAAAGCTATTTGAATCAAATGAAAGTCAAATACATTCTACAAAGCTAATTGTATTAAATGAAAGTCAAACACATTCAAATAAAGCTATTTGAATCAAATGAAAGTCTAACACATTCAAACAAAGCTATTTTAATCAAATGAAAGTCAAATACATTCTACAAAGCTATTTGAATCAAATGAAAGTCAAGCACATTCAAACAATGCTATTTGAATCAAATGAAAGTCGAACACATTCAAACAAAGGAATTTGAATCAAATTAAAGTCAAACACATTCAAATAAAGCTATTTGAATCAAATGAGAGTCAAATACATTCAAACAAAGCTAAATAAATCAAATAAAAGTCAAATACATTCTACAAAGCAAATTGAATCAAATGAAAGTCAAACACATTCAAACAAAGCTAATGAATCAAATGAAAGTCAAACACATTCATGCTAATTGAAACATATGAATGTCAAACACATTCAAACAAAGCTAATTTAATCAAATGAAAGTCAAACACATTCAAACAAAGCTATTTAAATCAAATAAATGTCAAATACATTCTATAGAGCTATTGAATCAAATGAAAGTCAAACACATTCAAACAAAGCTATTTGAATCAAATGAAAGTCAAACACATTCTTATTCAAACATTCTACAAAGAATCAAATGAAAGTAAAACATTCAAACAAATTTGAATCAAATGAAAGTCAAATACATTCTACAAAGCTAATTGTATCAAATGAAAGTCAAACACATTCAAATAAAGCTATTTGAATCAAATGAAAGTCTAACACATTCAAACAAAGTTATTTAAATAAAATGAAAGTGAAATGCATTCTACAAAGCTAAAATCAAATGAAAGTCAAACACATTCAAACAAAGCTATTTGAATCAAATGAAAGTCAAATACATTCTACAAAGCTATTGAATCAAATGAAAGTCAAATACATTCACAAAGCTAAAATCAAATGAAAGTCAAACACATTCAAACAAGCTATTTAAATCAAAAAGTCAAATACATTCTAGAGCTATTGAATCAAATGAAAGTCAAAACACATTCAAACAAAGCTATTTGAATCAAATGAAAGTCAAATACATTCAAACAGAGTTATTAAATCAAATGAAAGTGAAATGCATTCTACAAAACTAATTGAATCAAATGAAAGTCAAAAACATTCAAACAAAGCTATTTGAATCAAATGAAAGTCAAATACATTCTACAAAGCTAATTGTATTAAATGAAAGTCAAACACATTCGAATAAAGCTATTTGAATCAAATGAAAGTCTAACACATTCAAACAAAGCTATTAATCAAATGAAAGTCAAATACATTCTACAAAGCTAGATGAATCAAATGAAAGTCAAGCACATTCAAACAAAGCTATTTGAATCAAATGAAAGTCAAATACATTCTACAAAGCTAATTGAATCAAATGAAAGTCAAACACATTCAAATAAAGCTATTTGAATCAAATGAGAGTCAAATACATTCAAACAAAGCTAATTAAATCAAATAAAAGTCAAATACATTCTACAAAGCAAATTGAATCAAATGAAAGTCAAAACACATTCTAACAAAGCTAATTGTATTAAATGAAAGTCAAACACATTCAAATAAAGCTATTTGAATCAAATGAAAGTCTAACACATTCAAACAAAGCTATTTTAATCAAATGAAAGTCAAACACATTCAAACAAAGCTATTTTAATCAAATGAAAGTCAAATACATTCTACAAAGCTAGTTGAATCAAATGAAAGTCAAGCACATTCAAACAAAGCTATTTGAATCAAATGAAAGTCGAACACATTCAAACAAAGGAATTTGAATCAAATTAAAGTCAAACACATTCAAATAAAGCTATTTGAATCAATGAGAGTCAAATACATTCAAACAAAGCTAATTAAATCAAATAAAAGTCAAATACATTCTACAAAGCAAATTGAATCAAAAGAAAGTCAAACACATTCAAACAAAGCTATTTGAATTAAATGAAAGTCAAACACATTCTACAAAACTATTTGAATCAAATGAAAGTCAAATACGTTCTACAAAGCTAATTGAATCAAATGAAAGTCAAAACACATTCAAACAAAGCTATTTGAATCAAATGAAAGTCAAACACATTCAAACAAAGCTATTTGAATCAAATGAAAGTCAAATACATTCAAACAGAGTTATTTAAATCAAATGAAAGTGAAATGCATTCTACAAAACTAATTGAATCAAATGAAAGTCAAAAAATTCAAACAAAGCTATTTGAATCAAATGAAAGTCAAATACATTCTACAAAGCTAATTGTATTAAATGAAAGTCAAACACATTCAAATAAAGCTATTTGAATCAAATGAAAGTCTAACACATTCAAACAAAGCTATTTTAATCAAATGAAAGTCAAATACATTCTACAAAGCTAGTTGAATCAAATGAAAGTCAAGCACATTCAAACAACTATTTGAATCAAATGAAAGTCGAACACATTCAAAAAAGGAATTTGAATCAAATTAAAGTCAAACACATTCAAATAAAGCTATTTGAATCAAATGAGAGTCAAATACATTCAAACAAAGCTAATTAAATCAAATAAAAGTCAAATACATTCTACAAAGCAAATTGAATCAAATGAAAGTCAAACACATTCAAACAAAGCTATTTGAATCAAATGAAAGTCAAACACATTCTACAAAGCTATTTGAATCAAATGAAAGTCAAATACATTCTACAAAGCTAATTGAATCAAATGAAAGTCAAACACATTCAAACAAAGCTATTTAAATCAAATAAATGTCAAATACATTCTATAGAGCTTATTGAATCAAATGAAAGTCAAACACATTCAAACAAAGCTATTTGAATCAAATGAAAGTCAAACACATTCTACAAAGCTATTTGAATCAAATGAAAGTCAAATACATTCTACAAAGCTAATTGAATCAAATGAAAGTCAAACACATTCAAACAAAGCTATTTAAATCAAATAAATGTCAAATACATTCTATAGAGCTTATTGAATCAAATGAAAGTCAACAACATTCAAACAAAGCTATTTGAATCAATGAAAGTCAAATACATTCTACAAAGCTAATTGAATCAAATGAAAGTCAAACACATTCAAATAAAGCTATTTGAATCAAATGAAAGTCAAATACATTCTACAAAGCTAATTGAATCAAATGAAAGTCAAACACATTCAAACAAAGCTATTTTAATCAAATGAAAGTCAAATACATTCTACAAAGCTAGTTGAATCAAATGAAAGTCAAGCACATTCAAACAAAGCTATTTGAATCAAATGAAAGTCGAACACATTCAAACAAAG
>NW_018742624.1:0-39330 GCF_001683475.1 Chenopodium quinoa | reverse complement strand
CAAAGCTAATTGAATCAAATGAAAGTCAAATACATTCAACAAAGCTAATTGAATGAAATGAAAGTCAAACACATTCAAACAAAGCTAATTGAATCAAATGAAAGTCAAGCACATTCAAACAAAGCTATTTGAATCAAATGAGAGTCAAATACATTCAAAAAGCTAATTAAATCAAATAAAAGTCTAATACATTCTACAAAGCTAATTGAATTAAATTAAAGTCAAACACATTCATACAAAGCTAATTGAATCAAATGAAAGTCAAACACATTCAAACAAAGATTTCGAATCAAATGAAAGTCAAATACATTCTACAAAGCTAATTGAATCAAATGAAAGTCAAACACATTCAAATAAAGCTATTTAAATCAAATGAAAGTCCAATACATTCTACAAAGCTAATTGAATCAAATGAATGTCAAACACATTCAAACAAAGCTATTTGAATCAAATGAGAGTCAAATAAATTCAAACAAAGCTAATCAAATCAAATAAAAGTAAAATACATTCTACAAAGCTAATTGAATCAAATAAAAGTCAAACACATTCAAAAAAAGCTTTTCAAATTTAAATGAAAGTCAAACACAGTCAAACAAAGTTATTTGACTCAAATGAAAGTCAAATACATTTACAAAGCTAATTGAATCAAATGAAAGTCAACACATTCAAACAAAGCTATTTGAATCAAATGAAAGTCAAATACATTCTACAAAGCTAATTGAATCAAATGAAAGTCAACACATTCAAACAAAGCTATTTGAATCAATTGAAAGTCAAATACATTCTACAAAGCTGATGGAATCAAATGAAAGTCAAACACATTCAAACAAAGCTATTTGAATCAAATGAAAGTCAAATACGTTCTACAAAGCTAATTGAATCAAATAAAAGTGAAACACATTCAAACAAAGCTATTTGAATCAAATGAGAGTCAAATACATTCAAACAAAGCTAATTAAATCAAATAAAAGTCAAATACATTCTAAAAAGCTAATTGAATCAAATGAAAGTCAATACATTCTACAAAATTGAATCAAATGAAAGTCAAACACATTCAAACTAAGCTAATTGAATCAAATGAAAGTCAAATACATTCAACAAAGCTAATTGAATCAAATGAAAGTCAAACACATTCAAACAAAGCTAATTGAATCGAATGAAAGTCAAGCACATTCAAACAAAGCTATTTGAATCAAATGAGAGTCAAATACATTCAAACAAAGCTAATTAAATCAAATAAAAGTCAAATACATTCTACAAAGCTAATTGAATCAAATGAAAGTCAAATACATTCTACAAAGCTAATTGAATCAAATGAAAGTCAAACACATTCAAACAAAGCTAATTGAATCAAATGAAAGTAAAATACATTCAAAAAGCTAATTGAATCAAATGAAAGTCAAACACATTCAAAAAAGCTAATTGAATCAAATGAAAGTCAAACATTCAAACAAAGCTATTTGAATCAAATGAGAGTCAAATACATTTAAACAAAGCTAATTAAATCAATAAAAGTCTAATACATTCTACAAAGCTAATTGAATTAAATTAAAGTCAAACACATTCAAACAAAGCTAATTGAATCAAATGAAAGTCAAACACATTCAAACAAAGATTTCGAATCAAATGAAAGTCAACACATTCTACAAAGCTAATTGAATCAAATGAAAGTCAAACACATTCAAATAAAGCTATTTAAATCAAATGAAAGTCCAATACATTCTACACAAAGCTAATTGAATCAAATGAAAGTCAAACACATTCAAACAAAGCTATTTGAATCAAATGAGAGTCAAATAAATTCAAACAAAGCTAATTAAATCAAATAAAAGTAAAATACATTCTACAAAGCTAATTGAATCAAATGAAAGTCAAACACATTCAACAAAGCTTTTAAATCAAATGAAAGTCAACACATTCAAAAAAAGCTTTTTAATTTAAATGAAAGTCAAACACAGTCAAACAAAAGTTTATTTGACTCAAATGAAAGTCAAATACATTTTACAAAGCTAATTGAATCAAATGAAAGTCAAACACATTCAAACAAAGCTATTTGAATCAAATGAAAGTCAAATACATTCTACAAAGCTAATTGAATCAAATGAAAATCAAACACATTCAAACAAAGCTATTTGAATCAATTGAAAGTCAAATACATTCTACAAAGCTGATGGAATCAAATGAAAGTCAAACACATTCAAACAAAGCTATTTGAATCAAATGAAAGTCAAATACGTTCGACAAAGTTAATTGAATCAAAAAAAAGTGAAACACATTCAAACAAAGCTATTTGAATCAAATGAGAGTCAAATACATTCAAACAAAGCTAATTAAATAAATAAAAGTCATATACATTCTACAAAGCTAATTGAATCAAATGAAAGTCAAATACATTCAAATAAAGCTATTAAAATCAAATGAAAGTCAAATACATTCTACAAAGCTAATTGAATCAAATGAAAGTCAAACACATTCAAACAAAGCTATTTGAATCAAATGAGAGTCAAATAAAATTCAAACAAAGCAAATTAAATCAAATAAAAATAAAATACATTCTACAAAGCTAATTGAATCAAATGAAAGTCAAAAACACATTCAAACAAAGCCTTTTAAAGCAAATGAAAGTCTAACACATTCAAAAAAAGCTTTTTAATTTAAATGAAAGTCAAACACATTCAAACAAAAACTATATAAATCAAATGAAAGTGAAATGCATTCTACAAAGCAAATTGAATTAAATGAAATTCAAACACATTCAAACAAAGCTATTTGAATCAATGACAGTCAAATACATTCTACAAAGCTAATTGAATCAATTGAAAATTAAACACATTCAAACAAAGCTATTTGAATCAATTGAAAGTCAAAGACATTCTACAAAGCTGATAGAATCAAATTAAAGTCAAATACATTTACAAAGCTATTTGAATCAAATGAGAGTCAAATAAATTCAAACAAAGCTAATTAAATCAAATAAAGTAAAATACATTCTACAAAGCTAATTGAATCAAATGAAAGTCAAACATATTCAAACAAATCTATTTAAATTAAATGAATGTCAAATACATTTCTACAAAGCTAATTGAACCAAATGAAAGTCAAACACATTTCAAACAAAGCTAATTGAATCAAATGAAAGCCAAGCGCATTCAAACAAGCTATTTGAATCAAATGAGAGTCAAATACATTCAAACAAAGCTAATTAAATCAAATAAAAGTCTAATACATTCTACAAAGCTAATTGAATTAAATTAAAGTCAAACACATTCATACAAAGTAATTGAATCAAATGAAAGTCAAACACATTCAAACAAAGATTTCGAATCAAATGAAAGTCAAATACATTCTACAAAGCTAATTGAATCAAATGAAAGTCAAACACATTCAAAGAAAGCTATTTAAATCAAATGAAAGTCCAATACATTCTACAAAGCTAATTGAATCAAATGAATGTCAAACACATTCAAACAAAGCTATTTGAATCAAATGAGAGTCAAATAAATTCAAACAAAGCTAATCAAATCAAATAAAAGTAAAATACATTCTACAAAGCTAATTGAATCAAATGAAAGTCAAACACATTCAAAAAAAGCTTTTTAATTTAAATAAAAGTCAAACACAGTCAAACAAAGTTATTTGACTCAAATGAAAGTCAATACATTTTTACAAAGCTAATTGAATCAAATGAAAGTCGAACACATTCAAACAAAGCTATTTGAATCAAATGAAAGTCAAATACCTTCTCCAAAGCTAATTGAATCAAATGAAAGTCAAAACATTCAAACAAAGCTATTTGAATCAATTGAAAGTCAAATACATTCTACAAAGCTGATGGAATCAAATGAAAGTCAAACACATTCAAACAAAGCTATTTGAATCAAATGAAAGTCAAATACGTTATACAAAGCTAATTGAATCAAATAAAAGTGAAACACATTCAAACAAAGCTATTTGAATCAAATGAGAGTCAAATACATTCAAACAAAGCTAATTAAATCAAATAAAAGTAAAATACATTTTACAAAGCTAATTGAATCAAATGAAAGTCAAACACATTCAAACAAAGCCTTTTAAATTAAATAAAAGTCAAACACATTCAAAAAAAGCTTTTTAATTTAAATGAAAGTCAAACACATTCAAACAGAGCTATATAAATCAAATGAAAGTGAAGTGCATTCTACAAAGCAAATTGAATTAAATGAAATTCAAACACATTCAAACAAAGCTATTTGAATCAAATGACAGTCAAATACATTCTACAAAGCTAATTGAATCAATTGAAAGTCAAACACATTCAAACAAAGCTAATTGAATCAAATGAAAGCCAAGCGCATTCAAATAAAGATATTTGAATCAAATGAGAGTCAATTACATTCAAACAAAGCTAATTAAATCAAATAAAAGTCTAATACATTCTACAAAGCTAATTGAATTAAATTAAAGTCAAACACATTCATACAAAGCTAATTGAATCAAATGAAAGTCAAAACACATTCAAACAAAGATTTCGAATCAAATGAAAGTCAAATACATTCTACAAAGCTAATTGAATCAAATGAAAGTCAAACACATTCAAATAAAGCTATTTAAATCAAATGAAGTCCAATACATTCTACAAAGCTAATTGAATCAAATGAATGTCAAACACATTCAAACAAAGCTATTTGAATCAAATGAGAGTCAAATAAATTCAAACAAAGCTAATCAAATCAAATAAAAGTAAAATACATTCTACAAAGCTAATTGAATCAAATGAAAGTCAAGCACATTCAAAAAAAGCTTTTTAATTTAAATGAAAGTCAAACACAGTCAAACAAAGTTATTTGACTCAAATGAAAGTCAAATACATTTTACAAAGCTAATTGAATCAAATGAAAGTCGAACACATTCAAACAAAGCTATTTGAATCAAATGAAAGTCAAATACATTCTACAAAGCTAATTGAATCAAATGAAAGTCAAACACATTCAAACAAAGCTATTTGAATCAATTGAAAGTCAAATACATTCTACAAAGCTGATGGAATCAAATGAAAGTCAAACACATTCAAACAAAGCTATTTGAATCAAATGAAAGTCAAATACGTTCTACAAAGCTAATTAAATCAAATAAAAGTGAAACACATTCAAACAAAGCTATTTGAATCAAATGAGAGTCAAATACATTCAAACAAAGCTAATTAAATCAAATAAAAGTAAAATACATTTTACAAAGCTAATTGAATCAAATGAAAGTCAAACACATTCAAACAAAGCCTTTTAAATCAAATGAAAGTCAAACACATTCAAAAAAAGCTCTTTAATTTAAATGAAAGTCAAACACAGTCAAACAAAGTTATTTGACTCAAATGAAAGTCAAATAAATTTTACAAAGCTAATTGAATCAAATGAAAGTCAAACACATTCAAACAAAGCTATTTGAATCAAATGAAAGTCAAATACATTCTACAAAGCTAATTGAATCAAATGAAAATCAAACACATTCAAACAAAGCTATTTGAATCAATTGAAAGTCAAATACATTCTACAAAGCTGATGGAATCAAATGAAAGTCAAACACATTCAAACAAAGCTATTTGAATCAAATGAAAGTCAAATACGTTCTACAAAGCTAATTGAATCAAATAAAAGTGAAACACATTCAAACAAAGCTATTTGAATCAAATGAGAGTGAAATACATTCAAACAAAGCTAATTAAATCAAATAAAAGTCATATACATTCTACAAAGCTAATTGAATCAAATGAAAGTCAAATACATTCAAATAAAGCTATTAAAATCAAATGAAAGTCAAATACATTCTACAAAGCTAATTGAATCAAATGAAAGTCAAACACATTCAAACAAAGCTATTTGAATCAAATGAGAGTCAAATAAATTCAAACAAAGCCAATTAAATCAAATAAAAATAAAATACATTTTTACAAAGCTAATTGAATCAAATGAAAGTCAAACACATTCAAACAAAGCCTTTTAAAGCAAATGAAAGTCAAATACATTCTACAAAGCTAATTGAATCAAATGAAAGTCAAACACATTCAAACAAAGCTAATTGAATCAAATGAAAGTAAAATACATTCAACAAAGCTAATTGAATCAAATGAAAGTCAAACACATTCAAACAAAGCTAATTGAATCAAATGAAAGTCAAGCACATTCAAACAAAGCTATTTGAATCAAATGAGAGACAAATACATTTAAACAAAGCTAATTAAATCAAATAAAAGTCTAATACATTCTACAAAGCTAATTGAATTAAATTAAAGTCAAACACATTCAAACAAAGCTAATTGAATCAAATGAAAGTCAAACACATTCAAACAAAGATTTCGAATCAAATGAAAGTCGAACACATTCTACAAAGCTAATTGAATCAAATGAAAGTCAAACACATTCAAATAAAGCTATTTAAATCAAATGAAAGTCCAATACATTCTACAAAGCTAATTGAATCAAATGAAAGTCAAATACATTCTACAAAGCTAATTGAATCAAATGAAAGTCAAACACATTCAAACAAAGCTAATTGAATCAAATGAAAGTCAAATACATTCAACAAAGCTAATTGAATCAAATGAAAGTCAAACACATTCAAACAAAGCTAATTGAATCAAATGAAAGTCAAGCACATTCAAACAAAGCTATTCGAATCAAATGAGAGTCAAATACATTCAAACAAAGCTAATTAAATCAAATAAAAGTCTAATACATTCTACAAAGCTAATTGAATTAAATTAAAGTCAAACACATTCAAACAAAGCTAATTGAATCAAATGAAAGTCAAACACATTCAAACAAAGATTTCGAATCAAATGAAAGTCGAACACATTCTACAAAGCTAATTGAATCAAATGAAAGTCAAACACATTCAAATAAAGCTATTTAAATCAAATGAAAGTCCAATACATTCTACAAAGCTAATTGAATCAAATGAAAGTCAAACACATTCAAACAAAGCTATTTGAATCAAATGAGAGTCAAATAAATTCAAACAAAGCTAATTAAATCAAATAAAAGTAAAATACATTCTACAAAGCTAATTGAATCAAATGAAAGTCAAACACATTCAAACAAAGCCTTTTAAATCAAATGAAAGTCAAACACATTCAAAAAAAGCTTTTTAATTTAAATGAAAGTCAAACACAGTCAGACAAAGTTATTTGACTCAAATGAAAGTCAAATACATTTTACAAAGCTAAGTGAATCAAATGAAAGTCAAACACATTCAAACAAAGCTATTTGAATTAATTGAAAGTCAAATCCATTCTACAATGCTGATGGAATCAAATGAAAGTCAAACACATTCAAACAAAGCTATTTGTATCAAATGAAAGTCAAATACGTTCTACAAAGCTAATTGAATCAAATAAAAGTGAAACACATTCAAACAAAGCTATTTGAATCAAATGAGAGTCAAATACATTCAAACAAAGCTAATTAAATGAAATAAAAGTCATATACATTCTACAAAGCTAATTGAATCAAATGAAAGTCAAATACATTCTACAAAGCTAATTGAATCAAATGAGAGTCAAATACATTCAAACGAAGCTAATTAAATCAAATAAAAGTCAAATACATTCTACAAAGCTAATTGAATCAAATGAAAGTCAAAGACATTCTACAAAGCTAATTGAATCAAATGAAAGTCAAACACATTCAAACAAAGCCAATTGAATCAAATGAAAGTCAAATACATTCTACAAAGCTAATTGAATCAAATGAAAGTCAAACACATTCAAACAAAGCTAATTGAATCAAATGAAAGTCAAATACATTCTACAAAGCTGATGGAATCAAATGAAAGTCAAACACATTCAAACAAAACTAATTGAATCAAATGAAAGTCAAATACATTCTACAAAGCTAATTGAATCAAATCAAATTCAAACACATTCAAACAAAGCTATTTGAATCAAATGAGAGTCAAATAAATTCAAACAAAGCTAATTAAATCAAATAAAAGTCAAACACATTCAAACAAAGCTATTTAAATCAAATAAAAGTCTAATACATTCTACAAAGCTAATTGAATTAAATTAAAGTCAAACACATTCAAACAAAACTAATTGAATCAAATGAAAGTCAAACACATTCAAACAAAGATTTCGAATCAAATGAAAGTCGAACACATTCTACAAAGCTAATTGAATCAAATGAAAGTCAAACACATTCAAATAAAGCTATTTAAATCAAATGAAAGTCCAATACATTCTACAAAGCTAATTGAATCAAATGAAAGTCAAACACATTCAAACAAAGCTATTTGAATCAAATGAGAGTCAAATAAATTCAAACAAAGCTAATTAAATCAAACAAAAGTAAAATACATTCTACAAAGCTAATTGAATCAAATGAAAGTCAAACACACTCAAACAAAGCCTTTTAAATCAAATGAAAGTCAAACACATTCAAAAAAAGCATTTTAATTTAAATGAAAGTCAAACACAGTCAAACAAAGTTATTTGACTCAAATGAAAGTCAAATACATTTTACAAAGCTAATTGAATCAAATGAAAGTCAAACACATTCAAACAAAGCTATTTGAATCAAATGAAAGTCAAATACATTCTACAAAGCTAATTGAATCAAATGAAAATCAAACACATTCAAACAAAGCTATTTGAATCAATTGAAAGTCAAATACATTCTACAAAGCTGATGGAATCAAATGAAAGTCAAACACATTCAAACAAAGCTATTTGAATCAAATGAAAGTCAAATACGTTCTACAAAGCTAATTGAATCAAATAAAAGTGAAACACATTCAAACAAAGCTTTTTGAATCAAATGAGAGTCAAATACATTCAAACAAAGCTAATTAAATCAAATAAAAGTCATATACATTCTACAAAGCTAATTGAATCAAATGAAAGTCAAATACATTCTACAAAGCTAATTGAATCAAATGAGAGTCAAATACATTCAAACGAAGCTAATTAAATCAAATAAAAGTCAAATACATTCTACAAAGCTAATTGAATCAAATGAAAGTCAAATACATTCTACAAAGCTAATTGAATCAAATGAAAGTCAAACACATTCAAACAAAGCCAATTGAATCAAATGAAAGTCAAATACATTCTACAAAGCTAATTGAATCAAATGAAAGTCAAACACATTCAAACAAAGCTAATTGAATCAAATGAAAGTCAAATACATTCTACAAAGCTGATGGAATCAAATGAAAGTCAAACACATTCAAACAAAGCTAATTGAATCAAATGAAAGTCAAATACATTCTACAAAGCTAATTGAATCAAATCAAATTCAAACACATTCAAATAAAGCTATTTAAATCAAATAAATCAATACATTCTACAAAGCTAATTGAATCAAATGAAAGTCAAACACATTCAAACAAAGCTATTTGAATCAAATGAGAGTCAAATAAATTCAAACAAAGCTAATTAAATCAAATAAAAGTAAAATACATTCTACAAAGCTAATTGAATCAAATGAAAGTCAAACACATTCAAACAAAGCCTTTTAAATCAAATGAAAGTCAAACACATTCAAAAAAAGCTTTTTAAATTAAATAAAGTCAAACACAGTCAAACAAAGTTACTTGACTCAAATGAAAGTCAAATACATTTTACAAAGCTAATTGAATCAAATGAAAGTGAAACACATTCAAACAAAGCTTTTTGAATCAAATGAAAGTCAAATACATTCTACAAAGCTAATTGAATCAAATGAAAATCAAACACATTCAAACAAAGCTATTTGAATCAATTGAAAGTCAAATACATTCTACAAAGCTGATGGAATCAAATGAAAGTCAAACACATTCAAACAAAGCTATTTGAATCAAGTGAAAGTCAAATACGTTCTACAAAGCTAATTGAATCAAATAAAAGTGAAACACATTCAAATAAAGCTATTTGAATCAAATGAGAGTCAAATACATTCAAACAAAGCTAATTAAATCAAATAAAAGTCATATACATTCTACAAAGCTAATTGAATCAAATGATAATCAAAAGCTAATGTCAAATACATTCTACAAGCTAATTGAATCAAATGAGAGTCAAATACATTCAAACAAAGCTAATTAAATCAAATAAAAGTCAAATACATTCTACAAAGCTAATTGAATCAAATGAAAGTCAAATACATTCTACAAAGCTAATTGAATCAAATGAAAGTCAAACACATTCAAACAAAGCCAATTGAATCAAATGAAAGTCAAATACATTCTACAAAGCTAATTGAATCAAATGAAAGTCAAACACATTCAAACAAAGCCAATTGAATCAAATGAAAGTCAAATACATTCTACAAAGCTAATTGAATCAAATGAAAGTCAAACACATTCAAACAAAGCTAATTGAATCAAATGAAAGTCAAATACATTCTACAAAGCTGATGGAATCAAATGAAAGTCAAACACATTCAAACAAAGCTAATTGAATCAAATGAAAGTCAAATACATTCTACAAAGCTAATTGAATCAAATCAAATTCAAACACATTCAAATAAAGCTATTTAAATCAAATGAAAGTCCAATACATTCTACAAAGCTAATTGAATCAAATGAAAGTCAAACACATTCAAACAAAGCTATTTGAATCAAATGAGAGTCAAATAAATTCAAACAAAGCTAATTAAATCAAATAAAAGTAAAATACATTCTACAAAGCTAATTGAATCAAATGAAAGTCAAACACATTCAAACAAAGCCTTTTAAATCAAATGAAAGTCAAACACATTCAAAAAAAGCTTTTTAATTTAAAGGAAAGTCAAACACAGTCAAACAAAGTTATTTGACTCAAATGAAAGTCAAATACATTTTACAAAGCTAATTGAATCAAATGAAAGTCAAACACATTCAAACAAACCTATTTGAATATAATGAAAGTCAAATACATTCTACAAAGCTAATTGAATCAAATGAAAATCAAACACATTCAAACAAAGCTATTTGAATCAATTGAAAGTCAAATACATTCTACAAAGCTGATGGAATCAAAAGAAAGTCAAACACATTCAAACAAAGCTATTTGAATCAAATGAAAGTCAAATACGTTCTACAAAGCTAATTGAATCAAATAAAAGTGAAACACATTCAAATAAAGCTATTTGAATCAAATGAGAGTCAAATACATTCAAACAAAGCTAATTAAATCAAATAAAAGTCATATACATTCTACAAAGCTAATTGAATCAAATGAAAGTCAAATACATTCTACAAAGCTAATTAAATCAAATGAGAGTCAAATACATTCAAACGAAGCTAATTAAATCAAATAAAAGTCAAATACATTCTACAAAGCTAATTGAATCAAATGAAAGTCAAATACATTCTACAAAGCTAATTGAATCAAATGAAAGTCAAACACATTCAAACAAAGCCAATTGAATCAAATGAAAGTCAAATACATTCTACAAAGCTAATTGAATCAAATGAAAGTCAAACACATTCAAACAAAGCTAATTGAATCAAATGAAAGTCAAATACATTCTACAAAGCAGATGGAATCAAATGAAAGTCAAACACATTCAAACAAAGCTAATTGAATCAAATGAAAGTCAAATAAATTCTACAAAGCTAATTGAATCAAATCAAATTCAAACACATTCAAACAAAGCTATTTGAATCAAATGAGAGTCAAATAAATTCAAACAAAGCTAATTAAATCAAATAAAAGTAAAATACATTTTACAAAGCTAATTGAATCAAATGAAAGTCAAACACATTTAAACAAAGCCTTTTAAATCAAATGAAAGTCAAACACATTCAAAAAAAGCTTTTTAATTTAAATGAAAGTCAAACACATTCAAACAGAGCTATATAAATCAAATGAAAGTGAAGTGCATTCTACAAAGCAAATTGAATTAAATGAAATTCAAACACATTCAAACAAAGCTATTTGAATCAAATGACAGTCAATTACATTCTACAAAGCTAATTGAATCAATTGAAAGTCAAACACATTCAAACAAAGTTATTTGAATTAAATGAAAGTCAAATACATTCTACAAAGCTAATTGAATCAAATGAAAGTCAAACACATTCAAACAAAGCTAATTGAATCAAATGAAAGTCAAACACATTCAAACAAATCTATTTGAATTAAATGAAAGTCAAATACATTCTACAAAGCTAATTGAATCAAATGAAAGTCAAACACATTCAAATAATGTTATTTAAAGTAAATCAAAGTGAAATGCATTATACAAAGCTAATTGAATCAAATGAAAGTCAAACACATTCAAACAAAGCTATTTGAAGAAAATGATAGTCAAATACATTCTACAAAGCAAATTGAAACAAATGAAAGTCAAACACAGTCAAACAATGTTATTTGACTCAAATGAAAGTCAAATACATTCTACAAAGCTAATTGAATCAAATGAAAGTCAAACACATTCAAACAAAGCTAATTGAATCAAATGAAAGTCAAACACATTCAAACAAATCTATTTGAATTAAATGAAAGTCAAATACATTCTACAAAGCTAATTGAATCAAATGAAAGTCAAACACATTCAAACAAAGCTAATTGAATCTAATGAAAGTCAAACACATTCAAATAATGTTATTTAAAGTAAATCAAAGTGAAATGCATTATACAAAGCTAATTGAATCAAATGAAAGTCAAACACATTTAAACAAAGCTATTTGAAGAAAATGATAGTCAAATACATTCTACAAAGCAAATTGAAACAAATGAAAGTCAAACACAGTCAAACAATGTTATTTGACTCAAATGAAAGTCAAATACATTCTACAAAGCTAATTGAATCAAATGAAAGTCAAACACATTCAAACAAAGATATTTGAATCAATTGAAAGTCAAATACATTCTACAAAGCTGATGGAATCAAATGAAAGTCAAACACATTCAAACAATACTATTTGAATCAAATGAAAGTCAAATACGTTCTACAAAGCTAATTGAATCAAATAAAAGTGAAACACATTCAAACAAAGCTTTTTGAATCAAATAAGTGTCAAATACATTCTAACAAAGCTAATTAAATCAAATAAAAGTCAAATACATTCTACAAAGCTAATTGAATCAAATGAAAGTCAAATACATTCTACAAAGCGAATTGAATCAAATGAAAGTCAAATACATTCTACAAATCTAATTGAATCAAATGAAAGTCAAACACATTCTACAAAGCTAATTGAATCAAATGAAAGTCAAACACATTCAAACAAAGCTAATTGAATCAAATGAAAGTCAAATACATTCTACAAAGCTGATGGAATCAAATGAAAGTCAAACACATTCAAACAAAGCTATTTGAATCAAATTAAAGTCAAATACGTTCTACAAAGCAAATTGAATCAAATAAAAGTGAAACACATTCAAACAAAGCTATTTGAATCAAATGAGAGTCAAATACATTCAAACAAAGCTAATTAAATCAAATAAAAGTCAAATACATTCTACAAAGCTAATTGAATCAAATGAAAGTCAAATACATTCTACAAAGCTAATGAATCAAATGAAAGTCAAACACATTCAAACAAAGCTAATTGAATCAAATGAAAGTCAAATACATTCAACAAAGCTAATTGAATCAAATGAAAGTCAAACACATTCAAACAAAGCTAATTGAATCAAATGAAAGTCAAGCACATTCAAACAAAGCTATTTGAATCAAATGAGAGTCAAATACATTCAAACAAAGCTAATTAAATCAAATAAAAGTCAAATACATTCTACAAAGCTAATTGAATCAAATGAAAGTCAAATACATTCTACAAAGCTAATTGAATCAAATGAAAGTCAAACACATTCAAACAAAGCTAATTGAATCAAATGAAAGTAAAATACATTCAACAAAGCTAATTGAATCAAATGAAAGTCAAACACATTCAAATAAAGCTATTTAAATCAAATGAAAGTTAAATACAATCTACAAAGCAAATTGAATCAAATGAAAGTGAAACACATTCAAACAAAGCTATTTGAATCAAATAAGAGTCAAATAAATTCAAACAAAGCTAATTAAATCAAATAAAAGTAAAATACATTCTACAAAGCTAATTGAATCAAATGAAAGTCAAACACATTCAAACAAAGCCTTTTAAATCAAATGAAAGTCAAACACATTCAAAAAAAGGTTTTTAATTTAAATGAAAGTCAAACACATTCAAACAAAGCTATATAAATCAAATGAAAGTGAAATGCATTCTACAAAGCAAATTGAATTAAATGAAATTCAAACACATTCAAACAAAGCTATTTGAATCAAATGACAGTCAAATACATTCTACAAATCTAATTGAATCAATTGAAAGTCAAACACATTCAAACAAAGCTATTTGAATTAAATGAAAGTCAAATACATTCTACAAAGCTAATTGAATCAAATGAAAGTCAAACACATTCAAACAAAGCTAATTGAATCAAATGAAAGTCAAACACATTCAAACAAATCTATTTGAATTAAATGAAAGTTTAATACATTCTACAAAGCTAATTGAATCAAATGAAAGTCAAACACATTCAAACTAAGCTAATTGAATCAAATGAAAGTCAAACACATTCAAATAAAGTTATTTAAAGTAAATCAAAGTGAAATGCATTATACAAAGCTAATTGAATCAAATGAAAGTCAAACACATTCTAACAAAGCAATTTGAAGAAAATGAAAGTCAAATACATTCTACAAAGCAAATTGAAACAAATGAAAGTCAAACACAGTCAAACAGTGTTATTTGACTCAAATGAAAGTCAAATACATTCTACAAAGCTAATTGAATCAAATGAAAGTCAAACACATTCAAACAAAGCTATTTGAATCAAATGAAAGTCAAATACATTCAAACAAAGCTAATTAAATCAAATAAAAGTCAAATACATTCTACAAAGCTAATTGAATCAAATGAAAGTCAAATACATTCTACAAAGCTAATGAATCAAATGAAAGTCAAACACATTCAAACAAAGCTAATTGAATCAAATGAAAGTCAAATACATTCAACAAAGCTAATTGAATCAAATGAAAGTCAAACACATTCAAACAAAGCTAATTGAATCAAATGAAAGTCAAGCACATTCAAACAAAGCTATTTGAATCAAATGAGAGTCAAATACATTCAAACAAAGCTAATTAAATCAAATAAAAGTCAAATACATTCTACAAAGCTAATTGAATCAAATGAAAGTCAAATACATTCTACAAAGCTAATTGAATCAAATGAAAGTCAAACACATTCAAACAAAGCTAATTGAATCAAATGAAAGTAAAATACATTCAACAAAGCTAATTGAATCAAATGAAAGTCAAACACATTCAAATAAAGCTATTTAAATCAAATGAAAGTCAAATACAATCTACAAAGCAAATTGAATCAAATGAAAGTGAAACACATTCAAACAAAGCTATTTGAATCAAATAAGAGTCAAATAAATTCAAACAAAGCTAATTAAATCAAATAAAAGTAAAATACATTCTACAAAGCTAATTGAATCAAATGAAAGTCAAACACATTCAAACAAAGCCTTTTAAATCAAATGAAAGTCAAACACATTCAAAAAAAGGTTTTTAATTTAAATGAAAGTCAAACACATTCAAACAAAGCTATATAAATCAAATGAAAGTGAAATGCATTCTACAAAGCAAATTGAATTAAATGAAATTCAAACACATTCAAACAAAGCTATTTGAATCAAATGACAGTCAAATACATTCTACAAAGCTAATTGAATCAATTGAAAGTCAAACACATTCAAACAAAGCTATTTGAATTAAATGAAAGTCAAATACATTCTACAAAGCTAATTGAATCAAATGAAAGTCAAACACATTCAAACAAAGCTAATTGAATCAAATGAAAGTCAAACACATTCAAACAAATCTATTTGAATTAAATGAAAGTTTAATACATTCTACAAAGCTAATTGAATCAAATGAAAGTCAAACACATTCAAACTAAGCTAATTGAATCAAATGAAAGTCAAACACATTCAAATAAAGTTATTTAAAGTAAATCAAAGTGAAATGCATTATACAAAGCTAATTGAATCAAATGAAAGTCAAACACATTCTAACAAAGCAATTTGAAGAAAATGAAAGTCAAATACATTCTACAAAGCAAATTGAAACAAATGAAAGTCAAACACAGTCAAACAGTGTTATTTGACTCAAATGAAAGTCAAATACATTCTACAAAGCTAATTGAATCAAATGAAAGTCAAACACATTCAAACAAAGCTATTTGAATCAAATGAAAGTCAAATACATTCTACAAAGCTAATTGAATCAAATGAAAGTCAAACACATTCAAACAAAGCTATTTGAATCAATTGAAAGTCAAATACATTCTACAAAGCTGATGGAATCAAATGAAAGTCAAACACATTCAAACAAAGCTATTTGAATCAAATGAAAGTCAAATACGTTCTACAAAGCTAATTGAATCAAATAAAAGTGATACACATTCAAACAAAGCTATTTGAATCAAATGAGAGTCAAATACATTCAAACAAAGCTAATTAAATCAAATAAAAGTCAAATACATTCTACAAAGCTAATTGAATCAAATTAAAGTCAAATACATTCTACAAAGCTAATTGAATCAAATGAAAGTCAAACACATTCAAACAAAGCTAATTGAATCAAATGAAAGTCAAATACATTCTACAAAGCTAATTGAATCAAATGAAAGTCAAACACATTCAAACATAGCTAATTGAATCAAATGAAAGTCAAGCACATTCAAACAAAGCTATTTGAATCAAATGAGAGTCAAATACATTCAAACAAAGCTAATTAAATCAAATAAAAGTCTAATACATTCTACAAAGCTAATTGAATTAAATTAAAGTCAAACACATTCAAACAAAGCTAATTGAATCAAATGAAAGTCAAACACATTCAAAAAAAAATTTCGAATCAAATGAAAGTCAAATACATTCTACAAAGTTAATTGAATCAAATGAAAGTGATGTGAATCAAGAGGCTAATTCTTTTGAAGGGTCCAAGACACTTGTAGAAGGTCCAAATAGCTTCATTATGGGCTGCCCAAACAAGAAAATAAACAAGATAATAAACAAGGAAAGATCTAATAGCTTAAATTGGAAAGAAACAAGCACGAATTACAATGAAGAAGAAATTGCGAAGTTCACTTCCGACAAGCACACATGCTGCCACGCGTTGACTCCTGGCCCACGCGCCGACTCCCTAGCTCCGCCTTGGACCCACCTTGACATTGGTCAGGTGCGTGCACCACCTTGGTGGCGCGTGCAAAGAGTTTCGGCGACAGAACGAAAAGCATGATTTTCTTTACTTAGTTTTTTCTAGAGTTTTTGCTTGCAAGTTTTTACCTTTCACTTGAAAGGGTTTTTCTTGGTTTAAGCAATTAGGAATCTTCTTAATTTCTGTTATTTCATTTTAAAATAATTTCTAAGTCAATTAGGAATTGTTTTAAGAAGTTTTAGGTTAATTAGAACTAGTCTTATTACTAGTTTCCTAGTTCCATTAGAATTGGTTTTCCTATTCTATCTAGGATACTTTGGGATCAAGGCTAGGGTTTTTTCTAGTTTGAATAGACTTAGGAATAGTTAGTTTTAGTCTATAAATAATGTAATTTTCGTGGTTTTTCAATAACATTCGAAAATCATTAAAATTCAAGTTAATTGTTTGTTTTGCTTAATTGCTTACAAATTCTTTTGCTAGTTTTCAATTCAAGGAGTTGTTTTGATAATTAGAACGTTCAATTCTTAGTTCTAGGAGTAGTCTAAGTTTTGTTCATCAAAGTACTTAGTTCCAAGAGTGGTCTAGGTAATTTGAGAGGCGTTGAATTCGTTCCAGGAGTGGTCGTTTTCAAAGTCATATCCGGTTCGTTATTCTTAAGTTGTTCGATTTTCTTAGAAAATTCGAAGGGCTTGTGTTACTTGTGTGATTTTAGATTCTTTATTAAGTTAAGGGGTTTAAATCCACATCAAATTGGTATCAGATTTCAGGGTTTTTTGATCGTTCAACAATTCGTTCATCAAATCGCACTTGTTCTCGGATAACCAGTTTTTCTGTCAACTTCAGAAGGCTCGTTCTCCTTCGTTACAAGGTCTTTTCAGGTGATTCTTTTTTTTATTTTGGGTGAAATTTTGTCTACTCTATGCCTGTGAAATTTCGGAATTTTTCGAGTTCGTTTGCTATTAAACTGGACTGTTTTCCGCAACTGTGTCAGTTTTGGTCCGATTTAATACTTACTGCTCGTTGTGTGCGATTTTGTTCCAAGTTGTGTTGCGATTTTTGTGGGATATACCTGTGTGGATAAGGGTTCTTTTAAGTCTGTTTTTGTCTTATAATTATGGAGGAAGCTTTGAGCAAACTCATGGATGAATTTGCAAGATTGCAAGATAATACGGAGGCACGTTTTAATGCTTTTTCACAACTATTGCTTGATAAAAAGAAAAAGAAGAAAAAACGGCATGATAGTGATAGTGATGCTTCTAGCAGTGATGATGATACTCATTATAATAAAAAGATCGATGATAAAGGTATCAAGCTTGATGATTTCACGGGTCTAGGAAGCCCCGAAGATTTTCTTGAGTGGGCGAGACAATTACAGAAAATTTCAGATTATAAAGGTTTTGATGATTCTCAACGTTTCAAAATTGCTTATATACGACTCACTAAGAATGCGGGAATTTGGTTCGATAATTTAAAGGCTCGACGTGCTAGAGCAGGGAAGGATAAGATCAAGACATGGACAGTTTTGAAGAAGAAGATGCGTTCTAAATACCTTCCACATGATTTCGAACAAATTCTATATGTGAAACTCACTATGTTGACACAAGATACTAAGAGTGTTAATGAATATATTGCTGAATTTGATAAACTAACCTCTCTTTGTGATTTGGAGGAGAAAGAACCATTGCGGATTGCTCGATTCCTTAAGGGTCTTAATCGACCTATTGCTAAGAAGATTGAATTGAGTACTTATGAGTCATTCAATGATGTGTGCAAATTAGCTTTGAAGATTGAAAGTCATTGGCTCGAGGATAAGAAAAAAACCGAGGCAAATAAAAGTTTTTCGAAACCTTTCAAGCCTAGTTCCACAAATTTTTCTAACGAGCACAAGGGAGAAAGTTCGACGAGTGGAGAAAAGAAGGTTGTCAAGGTGTCTAAAGAGGAATTTGAAAGTCGAATTAGGTGCTTCAAGTGTCAAGGAAAGGGACATAGGTCGGATCAATGTCTACTAAGAAAGCTCTTACAATCAAACAATATCAACAAATGGAAGAAGAAGAGGAACACATAACCTTTGAATCCACATCAGAAAGTCAAACACATTCAAATAAAGCTATTTGAATCAAATGAAAGTCAAATACATTCTACAAAGCTAATTGAATCAAATGAAATTCAAACACATTCAAACAAAGCTATTTGAATCAAATGAGAGTCAAATAAATTCAAACAAAGCTAATAAAATCAAATAAAAGTAAAATACATTTTACAAAGCTAATTGAATCAAATGAAAGTCAAACACATTCAAACAAAGCCTTTTAAATCAAATGAAAGTCAAACACATTCAAAAAAAGCTTTTTAATTTAAATGAAAGTCAAACAAATTCAAACAAAGCTATATAAATCAAATGAAAGTGAAATGCATTCTACAAAGCAAATTGAATTAAATGAAATTCAAACACATTCAAACAAAGCTATTTGAATCAAATGACAGTCAAATACATTCTACAAAGCTAATTGAATCAATTGAAAGTCAAACACATTCAAACAAAGCTATTTGAATCAAATAAAAGTCAAATACGTTCTACAAAGCTAATTGAATCAAATAAAAGTGAAACACATTCAAACAAAGCTATTTGAATCAAATGAGAGTCAAATACATTCAAACAAAGCTAATTAAATCAAATAAAAGTCAAATACATTCTACAAAGCTAATTGAATCAAATGAAAGTCAAATACATTCTACAAAGCTAAATGAATCAAATGAAAGTCAAACACATTCAAACAAAGCTAATTGAATCAAATGAAAGTCAAATACATTCAACAAAGCTAATTGAATCAAATGAAAGTCAAACACATTCAAACAAAGCTAATCTAATCAAATGAAAGTCAAGCACATTCAAACAAAGCTATTCGAATCAAATGAGAGTCAAATACATTCAAACAAAGCTAATTAAATCAAATAAAAGTCTAATACATTCTACAAAGCTAATTGAATTAAATTAAAGTCAAACATATTCAAACAAAGCTAATTGAATCAAATTAAAGTCAAACACATTCAAACAAAAATTTCGAATCAAATGAAAGTCTAATACATTCTACAAAGCTAATTGAATCAAATGAAAGTCAAACACATTGAAATAAAGCTATTTGAATCAAATGAAAGTCAAATACATTCTACAAAGCTAATTGAATCAAATGAAATTCAAACACATTCAAACAAAGCTGATGTGAATTTAAACCCCTTAACTTAATAAAGAATCTAAAATCACACAAGTAACACAAGCCCTTCGAATTTCCTAAGAAAATCGAACAACTTAAGAATAACGAACCGGATATGACTTTGAAAACGACCACTCCTGGAACGAATTCAACGTCTTTCAAATTACCTAGACCACTCCTGGAACTAAGTACTCTGATGAACAAAACTTAGACTACTCCTAGAACTAAGAATTGAACGTTCTAATTATCAAAACAACTCCTTGAATTGAAAACTAGCAAAAGAATTTGTAAGCAATTAAGCAAAACAAACAATAAACTTGTATTGAATTTTCTGGTTTTGGTTGTGTATACCAAGCCACGAAAAATCCCTTATTTATAGCCTAAACTAACTATTCCTAAGTCTATTCGAACTAGGAAAAAAAAAACCCTAGCCTTGATCCCCAAGTATCCTAGATAGAATAGGAAACCCAATTCTAATGGAACTAGGAAACTAGTAATAAGACTAGTTCTAATTAAACTAAAACTTCTTAAAACAATTCCTAATTGACTTAGAAATTATTTTAAACTAAAATAACAGAAATTAAGAAGATTCCTAATTGCTTAAACCAAGAAAAACCCTTTCAAGTGAAAGGTAAAAACTTGCAAGCAAAAACTCTAGAAAAAACTAAGTATAGAAAATCTTTCTTTTCGTACTGCCGCCGAACCACCGTCTCACGCGCCGCCATCATCGACACGCGCCCCACCGCCGTGTAGCTGGACTCAGGCCGGAGCTAGGGAGCCGGCGCGTGGCACCCAGATCGGCGCGTCGCCGCCGCTGCCGTCGTCGGAACCCAACTGGACCTTGACTTCTTCTTCAATGGCTGCGCATGTTAGCCATTCTTGATTCTTTACTCCAAGCTCGAACCCTATTGGCCTTAAAACCAATATGATTGGCTCTTCAAAAGAATTTCCCTCTTGATCCACATCATTCTCCCCCTCTTCAAAAGAATTTGTCCTCAAATTCACATCATCTAGGTAAGGAGTCAAATCACCAACATTAAAAGTAGCACTTACATTACCATATTCGCTTGGTAAATCAAGTTTGTAAGCACTATCACCATAAACTTCCAAAACCTCAAAAGGGCCGTCAGCTCTAGGCATGAGCTTGTTCTTCCTTTTGTTTGGAAATCTTTCCTTCCTTAAGTGTAACCAAACAAGATCTCCCGGCTTGAATGTAGGTTGCTTGCGCTTCTTGTTTGACCTTCCTTTGTAGACGTTATTCATCTTCTCAATCCTTACTTTAACTTGTTCACATGTCCTCTTAAAAACTTCAAGCCGTTTCTTAGCATCAATATGGATGTCCTCTTTGTTCAATGGCAACAAATCAATAGGCAAGAATGGATTAATACCATAAACAACTTCAAATGGAGCTTGTTGTGTAGTTGATGAAGGTGACCGATTATAAGCAAACTCCGCATGGCAAAGTCTCATATCCCAATCCTTTTGAGTCTTACTAACCAACCCTCTAAGTAAAGTACCTAAGGTTCGATTGGTTACCTCAGTTTGACCATCTGTTTGAGGATGATGAGAAGTACTAAACATGAGCTTTGTACCAAGTAGTTTCCACAAACACTTCCAAAAGTGACTAAGGAACTTTGAGTCCCTATCCGAAACTATGCTTCTAGGAACTCCATGAAGTCGAACAATTTCCTTGAAGTATAGATTAGCTACATGTTGCGCATCATCCGTCTTGTGCATTGGAACAAAGTGAGCCATCTTTGAGAATCTATCAACTACAACCATAATAGCATCCTTCCCTCTTTGAGTTCGTGGTAGCCCAACAATGAAGTCCATGCTAACACTATCCCAAGGACAATCTGGAACTGGAAGAGGTGTGTATAAGCCCTTTGAAAAAGAACTCTTTGCCTTTTGACAAGTAGCACATCTTGAAATCACACTTTGAACATCCTGGATCATCTTTGGCCAATAGAAATATTCTCTAAGCATATCAACTGTTTTGTGAACACCAAAGTGCCCCGCAATTGCACCACTATGCACTTCTCTAATAAGCAATTCACGCACACCACATTGGGGAATACAAAGTTTGTTACCTTGAAATAAGAAGCCATCTTGAAGTACAAAGTTGCGTGAAGGGTCTTTGTACTCTTTTGCCAAATCCGGACAGGTTGCATACAAATCAAGTATATGGTCAAAACCAATGATCCTAGCATCCACCATGGCTAGCAAATAAGATCTCCTTGATAGTGCATCGGCAACCACATTTGCTTTGCCTTCCTTATACTTTGAAGAAAACGTAAAAGACTGTAGGAACTCAACCCACTTGGCGTGTCTATAATTCAACTTTTGTTGTCCATGAATATACTTCAAAGCTTCATGATCCGAATGTAGCACAAAAGGTTTTGGTCTTAAGTAATGAGACCAATGATCCAAAGCACGTACAATAGCATAAAATTCACGATCATAGTTAGAGTAGTTCAACTTTGCACCACTTAGTTTCTCACTAAAGTAAGAGATAGGTCGTGCTTCTTGAATTAGAACCGCACCTATACCTGCTCCACTTGCATCACATTCAACTTCAAACAATTTATCAAAGTTAGGCAAAGCTAGAACCGGTGTATTGCATAGTCTTTCCTTGATTGTCTCAAATGCTTGTTGCGCCGAATTAGTCCACACAAAGTCCCCTTTCTTCATCAATTCCGTGAAAGGTGCCATGATACTAGAAAAGTTTCTAATGAACCTTCTATAGAACGATGCAAGACCATGAAAACTACGTGCTTCACGAATGTTTTTAGGTGCCACCCAAGTAGAAATAGCAGCCACCTTCTCGGGATCCACTTCAATACCCATTCCCGAAATAATATAGCCAAGAAAAGAAATACTTGGAACCATGAATGAGCACTTTTCAAGTTTGCCATATAGTTGTTGTTCTCTTAAGGTTTCAAATAATCTTCTAAGATGATCAATATGTTCAATATTATCTCGACTATAGACTAATATATCATCAAGGTAAACGACAATGAACTTATTTAAGAAGGGTCTAAGTACCTCGTTCATGAGCCTCATGAATGAACTTGGCGCATTGCATAGCCCAAAAGGCATGACCATCCATTCATATAATCCTTGCTTAGTTTTGAAAGCAGTCTTCCATTCATCTCCTTCTCTAATTCGCATTTGATGGTAGCCACTTCTAAGATCGATCTTGGAAAATATGATAGAACCATGTAACTCATCAAGCATATCTTCTAGTCGTGGCATAGGAAATCGATACTTGATAGTAATGTTGTTGACCGCTCTTGAATCAATACACATTCTCCATGTACCATCTTTCTTTGGAACTAGTAAAGCTGGAACCGCACAAGGGCTCATGCTTTCACGAACATAGCCTCTTTCAATCAATTCCTCTGTTTGTCTTTGAAGCTCTTGGGAAGCCGTAGGATCGCACCTATAGGCTGGTTTATTAGGTAGAGGAGCTCCGGGAATAAGATCAATAGCATGCTCTATTCCACGCAAAGGAGGTAGACCTTTAGGAAGTTCCTCTGGGAACACATCCTTAAATTCATCTAGCAACTCTTCTATGTGCATGTTTGTTGAGGAACTTGTGGATTTCGCCTCTTTTATCACTAAGGCAAAGACCGTGGCTCCCTTTTCTACTTCACTCTCAAGTTCCTTAGCATTCAAAAAGAAATTCGGCACTTGCTTCTCTTTATCTTTGGTATGACCGTAGCTTGAATTAGGGGGTAGAGGATTGAGTTTGAACCTTTTGTTTCCTATTTTGACCGAATACGTATTTGCCTCACCATCATGTGTAACTTGACGATCAAATTGCCAAGGTCTCCCTAAAAGAAGGTGACAAGCACTCATAGGAATAATATCACACCCTAAAAGAAAGTGAAATGCATTATACAAAGCTAATTGAATCAAATGAAAGTCAAACACATTCTAACATAGCAATTTGAAGAAAATGAAAGTCAAATACATTCTACAAAGCAAATTGAAACAAATGAAAGTCAAACACAGTCAAACAGTGTTATTTGACTCAAATGAAAGTCAAATACATTCTACAAAGCTAATTGAATCAAATGAAAGTCAAACACATTCAAACAAAGCTATTTGAATCAAATGAGAGTCAAATAAATTCAAACAAAGCTAATTAAATCAAATAAAAGTAAAATACATTTTACAAAGCTTATTGAATCAAATGAAAGTCAAACACATTCAAACAAAGCCTTTTAAATCAAATGAAAGTCAAACACATTCAAAAAAAGCTTTTTAATTTAAATGAAAGTCAAACACATTCAAACAAAGCTATATAAATCAAATGAAAGTGAAATTCATTCTACAAAGGAAATTGAATTAAATGAAATTCAAACACATTCAAACAAAGCTATTTGAAACAAATGAGAGTCAAATAAATTCAAACAAAGCTAATAAAATCAAATAAAAGAAAAATACATTATACAAAGCTAATTGAATCAAATGAAAGTCAAACACATTCAAACAAAGCCTTTTAAATCAAATGAAAGTCAAACACATTCAAAAAAAGCTTTTTAATTTAAATGAAAGTCAAACAAATTCAAACAAAGCTATATAAATCAAATGAAAGTGAAATGCATTCTACAAAGCAAATTGAATTAAATGAAATTCAAACACATTCAAACAAAGCTATTTGAATCAAATGACAGTCAAATACATTCTACAAAGCTAATTGAATCAATTGAAAGTCAAACACATTCAAACAAAGCTATTTGAATCAAATAAAAGTCAAATACGTTCTACAAAGCTAATTGAATCAAATAAAAGTGAAACACATTCAAACAAAGCTATTTGAATCAAATGAGAGTCAAATACATTCAAACAAAGCTAATTAAATCAAATAAAAGTCAAATACATTCTACAAAGCTAATTGAATCAAATGAAAGTCAAATACATTCTACAAAGCTAATTGAATCAAATGAAAGTCAAACACATTCAAACAAAGCTAATTGAATCAAATGAAAGTCAAATACATTCAACAAAGCTAATTGAATCAAATGAATGTCAAACACATTCAAACAAAGCTAATTGAATCAAATGAAAGTCAAGCACATTCAAACAAAGCTATTCGAATCAAATGAGAGTCAAATACATTCAAACAAAGCTAATTAAATCAAATAAAAGTCTAATACATTCTACAAAGCTAATTGAATTAAATTAAAGTCAAACATATTCAAACAAAGCTAATTGAATCAAATGAAAGTCAAACACATTCAAACAAAAATTTCGAATAAAATGAAAGTCTAATACATTCTACAAAGCTAATTGAATCAAATGAAAGTCAAACACATTCAAATAAAGCTATTTGAATCAAATGAAAGTCAAATACATTCTACAAAGCTAATTGAATCAAATGAAATTCAAACACATTCAAACAAAGCTATTTGAATCAAATGAGAGTCAAATAAATTCAAACAAAGCTAATTAAATCAAATAAAAGTAAAATACATTTTACAAAGCTAATTGAATCAAATGAAAGTCAAACACATTCAAACAAAGCCTTTTAAATCAAATGAAAGTCAAACACATTCAAAAAAAGCTTTTTAATTTAAATGAAAGTCAAACACATTCAAACAAAGCTATATAAATCAAATGAAAGTGAAATGCATTCTACAAAGCAAATTGAATTAAATGAAATTCAAACACATTCAAACAAAGCTATTTGAATCAAATGACAGTGAAATACATTCTACAAAGCTAATTGAATCAATTGAAAGTCAAACACATTCAAACAAAGCTATTTGAATTAAATGAAAGTCAAATACATTCTACAAAGCAAATGTAATCAAATGAAAGTCAAACACATTCAAACAAAGCTAATTGAATCAATTGAAAGTCAAACACATTCAAAAAAATCTATTTAAATTAAATGAAGGTCAAATACATTCTACAAAGCTAATTGAATCAAATGAAAGTCAAACACATTCAAACAAAGCTAATTGAATCAAATGAAAGTCAAACACATTCAAACAAAGTTATTTAAAGTAAATCAAAGTGAAATGCATTATACAAAGCTAATTGAGTCAAATGAAAGTCAAACACATTCAAACAAAGCTATTTGAAGAAAATGAAAGTCAAATACATTCTACAAAGCAAATTGAAACAAATGAAAGTCAAACACAGTCAAACAAAGTTATTTGACTCAAATGAAAGTCAAATACATTCTACAAAGCTAATTGAATCAAATGAAAGTCAAACACATTCAAACAAAGCTATTTGAATCAAATGAAAGTCAAATACATTCTACAAAGCTAATTGAATCAAATGAAAGTCAAACACATTTAAACAAAGCTATTTGAATCAATTGAAAGTCAAATACATTCTACAAAGCTGATGGAATCAAATGAAAGTCAAACACATTCAAACAAAGCTATTTGAATCAAATGAAAGTCAAATACGTTCTACAAAGCTAATTGAATCAAATAAAAGTGAAACACATTCAAACAAAGCTATTTGAATCAAATGAGAGTCAAATACATTCAAACAAAGCTAATTAAATCAAATAAAAGTCAAATACATTCTACAAAGCTAAATGAATCAAATGAAAGTCAAATACATTCTACAAAGCTAATTGAATCAAATGAAAGTCAAACACATTCAAACAAATCTAATTGAATCAAAAGAAAGTAAAATACATTCAACAAAGCTAATTGAATCAAATGAAAGTCAAACACATTCAAACAAAGCTAGTTGAATCAAATGAAAGTCAAGCACATTCAAACAAAGCTATTTGAATCAAATGAGAGTCAAATACATTCAAACAAAGGTAATTAAATCAAATAAAAGTCTAATACATTCTACAAAGCTAATTGAATTAAATTAAAGTCAAACACATTCAAGCAAAGCTAATTGAATCAAATGAAAGTCAAAGACATTCAAACAAAGATTTCGAATCAAATGAAAGTCAAATACATTCTACAAAGCTAATTGAATCAAATGAAAGTCAAACACATTCAAATAAAGCTATTTGAATCAAATGAAAGTCAAATACATTCTACAAAGCTAATTGAATCAAATGAAATTCGAACACATTCAAACAAAGCTATTTGAATCAAATGAGAGTCAAATAAATTCAAACAAAGCTAATTAAATCAAATAAAAGTAAAATAAATTTTACAAAGCTAATTGAATCAAATGAAAGTCAAACACATTTAAACAAAGCCTTTTAAATCAAATGAAAGTCAAACACATTCAAAAAAAGCTTTTTAATTTAAATGAAAGTAAAACACATTCAAACAAAGCTATATAAATCAAATGAAAGTGAACAGCATTCTACAAATCAAATTGAATTAAATGAAATTCAAACACATTCAAACAAAGCTATTTGAATCAAATGACAGTCAAATACATTCTACAAAGCTAATTGAATCAATTGAAAGTCAAACACATTCAAACAAAGCTATTTGAATCAAATTAAAGTCAAATACGTTCTACAAAGCTCATTGAATCAAATAAAAGTGAAACACATTCAAACAAAGCTATTTGAATCAAATGAGAGTCAAATACATTCAAACAAAGATAATTAAATCAAATAAAAGTCAAATACATTCTACAAAGCTAATTGAATTAAATTAAAGTCAAACATATTCAAACAAAGCTAATTGAATCAAATGAAAGTCAAACACATTCAAACAAAAATTTCGAATCAAATGAAAGTCTAATACATTCTACAAAGCTAATTGAATCAAATGAAAGTCAAACACATTCAAATAAAGCTATTTGAATCAAATGAAAGTCAAATACATTCTACAAAGCTAATTGAATCAAATGAAATTCAAACACATTCAAACAAAGCTATTTGAATCAAATGAGAGTCAAATAAATTCAAACAAAGCTAATTAAATAAAATAAAAGTAAAATACATTTTACAAAGCTAATTGAATTAAATGAAAGTCAAACACATTCAAACAAAGCCTTTTAAATCAAATGAAAGTCAAACACATTCAAAAAAAGCTTTATAATTTAAATGAAAGTCAAACACATTCAAACAAAGCTATATAAATCAAATGAAAGTGAAATGCATTCTACAAAGCAAATTGAATTAAATGAAATTCAAACACATTCAAACAAAGCTATTTGAATCAAATGACAGTCAAATACATTCTACAAAGCTAATTGAATCAATTGAAAGTCAAACACATTCAAACAAAGCTATTTGAATTAAATGAAAGTCAAATACATTCTACAAAGCTAATTGAATCAAATGAAAGTCAAACACATTCAAACAAAGCTAATTGAATCAATTGAAAGCCAAACACATTCAAACAAATCTATTTGAATTAAATGAAGGTCAAATACATTCTACAAAGCTAATTGAATCAAATGAAAGTCAAACACATTCAAACAAAGCTAATTGAATCAAATGAAAGTCAAACACATTCAAACAAAGTTATTTAAAGTTAATTAAAGTGAAATGCATTATACAAAGCTAATTGAATCAAATGAAAGTCAAACACATTCAAACAAAGCTATTTGAATCAAATTAAAGTCAAATACGTTCTACAAAGCTCATTGAATCAAATAAAAGTGAAACACATTCAAACAAAGCTATTTGAATCAAATGAGAGTCAAATACATTCAAACAAAGATAATTAAATCAAATAAAAGTCAAATACATTCTACAAAGCTAATTGAATTAAATTAAAGTCAAACATATTCAAACAAAGCTAATTGAATCAAATGAAAGTCAAACACATTCAAACAAAAATTTCGAATCAAATGAAAGTCTAATACATTCTACAAAGCTAATTGAATCAAATGAAAGTCAAACACATTCAAATAAAGCTATTTGAATCAAATGAAAGTCAAATACATTCTACAAAGCTAATTGAATCAAATGAAATTCAAACACATTCAAACAAAGCTATTTGAATCAAATGAGAGTCAAATAAATTCAAACAAAGCTAATTAAATAAAATAAAAGTAAAATACATTTTACAAAGCTAATTGAATTAAATGAAAGTCAAACACATTCAAACAAAGCCTTTTAAATCAAATGAAAGTCAAACACATTCAAAAAAAGCTTTATAATTTAAATGAAAGTCAAACACATTCAAACAAAGCTATATAAATCAAATGAAAGTGAAATGCATTCTACAAAGCAAATTGAATTAAATGAAATTCAAACACATTCAAACAAAGCTATTTGAATCAAATGACAGTCAAATACATTCTACAAAGCTAATTGAATCAATTGAAAGTCAAACACATTCAAACAAAGCTATTTGAATTAAATGAAAGTCAAATACATTCTACAAAGCTAATTGAATCAAATGAAAGTCAAACACATTCAAACAAAGCTAATTGAATCAATTGAAAGCCAAACACATTCAAACAAATCTATTTGAATTAAATGAAGGTCAAATACATTCTACAAAGCTAATTGAATCAAATGAAAGTCAAACACATTCAAACAAAGCTAATTGAATCAAATGAAAGTCAAACACATTCAAACAAAGTTATTTAAAGTTAATTAAAGTGAAATGCATTATACAAAGCTAATTGAATCAAATGAAAGTCAAACACATTCAAACAAAGCTATTTGAAGAAAATGAAAGTCAAATACATTCTACAAAGCAAATTGAAACAAATGAAAGTCAAACAAAGTCAAACAAAGTTATTTGACTCAAATGAAAGTCAAATACATTCTACAAAGCTAATTGAATCAAATGAAAGTCAAACACATTCAAACAAAGCTATTTAAATCAAATGAAAGTCAAATACATTCTACAAAGCTAATTGAATCAAATGAAAGTCAAACACATTTAAACAAAGCTATTTGAATCAATTGAAAGTCAAATACATTCTACAAAGCTGATGGAATCAAATTAAAGTCAAACACATTCAAACAAATCTATTTGAATCAAATGAAAGTCAAATACGTTCTACAAAGCTAATTGAATCAAATAAAAGTGAAACACATTCAAACAAAGCTATTTGAATCAAATGAGAGTCAATTACATTCAAACAAAGCTATTTGAATCAAATGAGAGTCAAATACATTCAAACAAAGCTAATTAAATCAAATAAAAGTCTAATACATTCTACAAAGCTAATTGAATTAAATTAAAGTCAAACACATTCAAACAAAGCTAATTGAATCAAATGAAAGTCAAAGACATTCAAACAAAGATTTCGAATCAAATGAAAGTCAAATACATTCTACAAAGCTAATTGAATCAAATGAAAGTCAAACACATTCAAATAAAGCTATTTGAATCAAATGAAAGTCAAATACATTATACAAAGCTAATTGAATCAAATGAAATTCAAACACATTCAAACAAAGCTATTTGAATCAAATGAGAGTCAAATAAATTAAAACAAAGCTAATTAAATCAAATAAAAGTAAAATACATTTTACAAAGCTAATTGAATCAAATGAAAGTCAAACACATTTAAACAAAGCCTTTTAAATCAAATGAAAGTCAAACACATTCAAAAAAATCTTTTTAATTTAAATGAAAGTCAAACACATTCAAACAAAGCTATATAAATCAAATGAAAGTGAAATGCATTCTACAAAGCAAATTGAATTAAATGAAATTCAAACACATTCAAGCAAAGCTATTTGAATCAAATGACAGACAAATACATTCTACAAAGCTAATTCAATCAATTGAAAGTCAAACACATTCAAACAAAGCTATTTGAATTAAATGAAAGTCAAATACATTCTACAAAGCTAATTGAATCAAATGAAAGTCAAACACATTCAAACAAAGCTAATTGAATCAATTGAAAGTCAAACACATTCAAACAAATCTATTTGAATTAAATGAAAGTCAAATACATTCTACAAAGCTAATTGAATCAAATGAAAGTCAAACACATTCAAACAAAGCTCATTGAATCAAATGAAAGTCAAACACATTCAAACAAAGTTATTAAAGTAAATCAAAGTGAAATGCATTATACAAAGCTAATTGAATCAAATGAAAGTCAAACACATTCAAACAAAGCTATTTGAAGAAAATGAAAGTCAAATACATTCTACAAAGCAAATTGAAACAAATGAAAGTCAAACACAGTCAAACAAAGTTATTTGACTCAAATAAAATTCAAATACATTCTACAAAGCTAATTGAATCAAATGAAAGTCAAACACATTCAAACAAAGCTATTTGAAACAAATGAAAGTCAAACACATTCTACAAAGCTAATTGAATCAAATGAAAGTCAAACACATTCAAATAAAGCTAATTGAATCAATTGAAAGTCAAACACATTCAAACAAATCTATTTGAATTAAATGAAAGTCAAATACATTCTACAAAGCTAATTGAATCAAATGAAAGTCAAACACATTCAAACAAAGCTAATTGAATCAAATGAAAGTCAAACACATTCAAACAAAGTTATTTAAAGTAAATCAAAGTGAAATGCATTATACAAAGCTAATTGAATCAAATGAAAGTCAAACACATTCAAACAAAGCTATTTGAAGAAAATGAAAGTCAAATACATTCGACAAAGCAAATTGAAACAAATGAAATTCAAACACATTCAAACAAAGCTATTTGAATCAAATGAGAGTCTAATAAATTCAAACAAAGCTAATTAAATCAAATAAAAGTAAAATACATTTTACAAAGCTAATTGAATTAAATGAAAGTCAAACACATTTAAACAAAGTTATTTGAAGAAAATGAAAGTCAAATACATTCTACAAAGCAAATTGAAACAAATGAAAGTCAAACACAGTCAAACAAAGTTATTTGACTCAAATGAAATTCAAATACATTCAAACAAAGCTAATTGAATCAAATGAAAGTCAAACACATTCAAACAAAGCTATTTGAATCAAATGAAAGTCAGATACATTCTACAAAGCTAATTGAATCAAATGAAAGTCAAACACATTCAAACAAAGCTATTTGAATCAACTGAAAGTCAAATACATTCTACAAAGCTGATGGAATCAAATGAAAGTCAAACACATTCAAACAAAGCTATTTGAATCAAATGAAAGTCAAATACGTTCTTCAAAGCTTATTGAATAAAATAAAAGTGAAACACATTCAAACAAAGCTATTTGAATCAAATGAGAGTCAAATACATTCAAACAAAGCTAATTAAATCGAATAAAAGTCAAATACATTCTACAAAGCTAAATGAATCAAATGAAAGTTAAATACATTCTACAAAGCTAATTGAATCAAATGAAAGTCAAACACATTCAAACAAAGCTAATTGAATCAAAAGAAAGTCAAATACATTCAACAAAGCTAATTGAATCAAATGAAAGTCAAACACATTCAAACAAAGCTAATTGAATATAATGAAAGTCAAGCACATTCAAACAAAGCTATTTGAATCAAATGAGAGTCAAATACATTCAAACAAAGCTAATTAAATCAAATAAAAGTCTAATACATTCTACAAAGCTAATTGAATTAAATTAAAGTCAAACACATTCAAACAAAGCTAATTGAATCAAATGAAAGTCAAACACATTCAAACAGAAATTTCGAATCAAAAGAAAGTCAAATACATTCTACAAAGCTAATTGAATCAAATAAAAGTCAAACACATTCAAATAAAGCTATTTGAATCAAATGAAAGGCAAATACATTCTACAAAGCTAATTGAATCAAATGAAATTCAAACACATTCAAACAAAGCTATTTGAATCAAATGAGAGTCAAATAAATTCAAACAAAGCTAATTAAATCAAATAAAAGTAAAATACATTTTACAAAGCTAATTGAATCAAATGAAAGTCAAACACATTTAAACAAAGCATTTTAAATCAAATGAAAGTCAAACACATTCAAAAAAAAGCTTTTTAATTTAAATGAAAGTCAAACACATTCAAACAAAGCTATATAAATCAAATGAAAGTGAAATACATTCTTCAAAGAAAATTGAATTAAATGAAATTCAAACACATTCAAACAAAGCTATTTGAATCAAATGACAGTCAAATACATTCTACAAAGCTAATTGAATCAATTGAAAGTCAAACACATTCAAACAAAGCTAATTGAATCAAATGAAAGTCAAACACATTTAAACAAAGCCTTTTAAATCAAATGAAAGTCAAACACATTCAAAAAAAGATTTTTAATTTAAATGAAAGTCAAACACATTCAAACAAAGCTTTATAAATCAAATGAAAGTCAAATGCATTCTACAAAGCAAATTGAATTAAATGAAATTCAAACACATTCAAACAAAGCTATTTGAATCAATTGACAGGCAAATACATTCTACAAAGCTAATTGAATCAATTGAAAGTCAAACACATTCAAACAAAGCTATTTAAATCAAATGAAAGTCAAATACGTTCTACAAAGCTAATTGAATCAAATAAAAGTGAAACACATTCAAACAAAGCTATTTGAATCAAATGAGAGTCAAATACATTCAAACAAAGCTAATTAAATCAAATAAGAGTCAAATACATTCTACATAGCTTATTTAATCAAATGAAAGTCAAATACATTCTACAAAGCTTTTTGAATCAAATGAAAGTCAAACACATTCAAACAAAGCTAATTGAATCAAATGAAAGTCAAATACATTCTACAAAGCTAATTGAATCAAATGAAAGTCAAACACATTCAAACAAAGCTAATTGAATCAAATGAAAGTCAAGCACATTCAAACAAAGCTATTCGAATCAAATGAGAGTCAAATACATTCAAACAAAGCTAATTAAATCAAATAAAAGTCTAATACATTCTACAAAGCTAATTGAATTAAATTAAAGTCAAACACATTCAAACAAAGCTAATTTAATCAAATAAAAGTCAAACACATTCAAACAAAGATTTCGAATCAAATGAAAGTCAAATACATTCTACAAAGCTAATTGAATCAAATGAAAGTCAAACACATTCAAATCAAGCTATTTGAATCAAATGAAAGTCAAATACATTCTACAAAGCTAATTGAATCAATTGAAATTCAAACACATTCAAACAAAGCTATTTGAATCAAATGAGAGTCAAATAAATTCAAACAAAGCTAATTAAATCAAATAAAAGTAAAATACATTTTACAAAGCTAATTGAATCAAATGAAAGTCAAACACATTCAAACAAAGCCTTTTAAATCAAATGAAAGTCAAACACATTCAAAAAAAGCTTTTTAATTTAAATAAAAGTCAAACACATTCAAACAAAGCTATATAAATCAAATTAAAGTGAAATGCATTCTACAAAGCTAATTGAATCAAATGAAAGTCAAATGAAAGTCAAATACATTCTACAAAGCTAATTGAATCAAATGAAAGTCAAACACAGTCAAACAAAGTTATTTGACTCAAATGAAATTCAAATACATTCTACAAAGCTAATTGAATCAAATGAAAGTCAAACACATTCAAACAAAGCTATTTGAAACAAATGAAAGTCAAACACATTCTACAAAGCTAATTGAATCAAATGAAAGTCAAACACATTCAAATAAAGCTAATTGAATCAATTGAAAGTCAAACACATTCAAACAAATCTATTTGAATTAAATGAAAGTCAAATACATTCTACAAAGCTAATTGAATCAAATGAAAGTCAAACACATTCAAACAAAGCTAATTGAATCAAATGAAAGTCAAACACATTCAAACAAAGTTATTTAAAGTAAATCAAAGTGAAATGCATTATACAAAGCTAATTGAATCAAATGAAAGTCAAACACATTCAAACAAAGCTATTTGAAGAAAATGAAAGTCAAATACATTCGACAAAGCAAATTGAAACAAATGAAATTCAAACACATTCAAACAAAGCTATTTGAATCAAATGAGAGTCTAATAAATTCAAACAAAGCTAATTAAATCAAATAAAAGTAAAATACATTTTACAAAGCTAATTGAATCAAATGAAAGTCAAACACATTTAAACAAAGTTATTTGAAGAAAAATGAAAGTCAAATACATTCTACAAAGCAAATTGAAACAAATGAAAGTCAAACACAGTCAAACAAAGTTATTTGACTCAAATGAAATTCAAATACATTCAAACAAAGCTAATTGAATCAAATGAAAGTCAAACACATTCAAACAAAGCTATTTGAATCAAATGAAAGTCAGATACATTCTACAAAGCTAATTGAATCAAATGAAAGTCAAACACATTCAAATAAAGCTATTTGAATCAAATGAAAGGCAAATACATTCTACAAAGCTAATTGAATCAAATGAAATTCAAACACATTCAAACAAAGCTATTTGAATCAAATGAGAGTCAAATAAATTCAAACAAAGCTAATTAAATCAAATAAAAGTAAAATACATTTTACAAAGCTAATTGAATCAAATGAAAGTCAAACACATTTAAACAAAGCATTTTAAATCAAATGAAAGTCAAACACATTCAAAAAAAAAGCTTTTTAATTTAAATGAAAGTCAAACACATTCAAACAAAGCTATATAAATCAAATGAAAGTGAAATACATTCTTGAAAGAAAATTGAATTAAATGAAATTCAAACACATTCAAAACAAAGCTATTTGAATCAAATGACAGTCAAATACATTCTACAAAGCTAATTGAATCAATTGAAAGTCAAACACATTCAAACAAAGCTAATTGAATCAAATGAAAGTCAAACACATTTAAACAAAGCCTTTTAAATCAAATGAAAGTCAAACACATTCAAAAAAAGATTTTTAATTTAAATGAAAGTCAAACACATTCAAACAAAGCTTTATAAATCAAATGAAAGTCAAATGCATTCTACAAAGCAAATTGAATTAAATGAAATTCAAACACATTCAAACAAAGCTATTTGAATCAATTGACAGGCAAATACATTCTACAAAGCTAATTGAATCAATTGAAAGTCAAACACATTCAAACAAAAGCTATTTAAATCAAATGAAAGTCAAATACGTTCTACAAAGCTAATTGAATCAAATAAAAGTGAAACACATTCAAACAAAGCTATTTGAATCAAATGAGAGTCAAATACATTCAAACAAAGCTAATTAAATCAAATAAGAGTTCAAATACATTCTACATAGCTAATTTAATCAAATGAAAGTCAAATACATTCTACAAAGCTTTTTGAATCAAATGAAAGTCAAACACATTCAAACAAAGCTAATTGAATCAAATGAAAGTCAAATACATTCTACAAAGCTAATTGAATCAAATGAAAGTCAAACACATTCAAACAAAGCTAATTGAATCAAATGAAAGTCAAGCACATTCAAACAAAGCTATTCGAATCAAATGAGAGTCAAATACATTTCAAACAAAGCTAATTAAATCAAATAAAAGTCTAATACATTCTACAAAGCTAATTGAATTAAATTAAAGTCAAACACATTCAAACAAAGCTAATTTAATCAAATAAAAGTCAAACAAATTCAAACAAAGATTTCGAATCAAATGAAAGTCAAATACATTCTACAAAGCTAATTGAATCAAATGAAAGTCAAACACATTCAAATCAAGCTATTTGAATCAAATGAAAGTCAAATACATTCTACAAAGCTAATTGAATCAATTGAAATTCAAACACATTCAAACAAAGCTATTTGAATCAAATGAGAGTCAAATAAATTCAAACAAAGCTAATTAAATCAAATAAAAGTAAAATACATTTTACAAAGCTAATTGAATCAAATGAAAGTCAAACACATTTCAAACAAAGCCTTTTAAATCAAATGAAAGTCAAACACATTCAAAAAAAGCTTTTTAATTTAAATAAAAGTCAAACACATTCAAACAAAGCTATATAAATCAAATTAAAGTGAAATGCATTCTACAAAGCTAATTGAATCAAATGAAAGTCAAATGAAAGTCAAATACATTCTACAAAGCTAATTGAATCAAATGAAAGTCAAACACAGTCAAACAAAGTTATTTGACTCAAATGAAATTCAAATACATTCTACAAAGCTAATTGAATCAAATGAAAGTCAAACACATTCAAACAAAGCTAATTTAAACAAATGAAAGTCAAACACATTCTACAAAGCTAATTGAATCAAATGAAAGTCAAACACATTCAAATAAAGCTAATTGAATCAATTGAAAGTCAAACACATTCAAACAAATCTATTTGAATTAAATGAAAGTCAAATACATTCTACAAAGCTAATTGAATCAAATGAAAGTCAAACACATTCAAACAAAGCTAATTGAATCAAATGAAAGTCAAACACATTCAAACAAAGTTATTTAAAGTAAATCAAAGTGAAATGCATTATACAAAGCTAATTGAATCAAATGAAAGTCAAACACATTCAAACAAAGCTATTTGAAGAAAATGAAAGTCAAATACATTCGACAAAGCAAATTGAAACAAATGAAATTCAAACACATTCAAACAAAGCTATTTGAATCAAATGAGAGTCTAATAAATTCAAACAAAGCTAATTAAATCAAATAAAAGTAAAATACATTTTACAAAGCTAATTGAATCAAATGAAAGTCAAACACATTTAAACAAAGTTATTTGAAGAAAATGAAAGTCAAATACATTCTACAAAGCAAATTGAAACAAATGAAAGTCAAACACAGTCAAACAAAGTTATTTGACTCAAATGAAATTCAAATACATTCAAACAAAGCTAATTGAATCAAATGAAAGTCAAACACATTCAAACAAAGCTATTTGAATCAAATGAAAGTCAGATACATTCTACAAAGCTAATTGAATCAAATGAAAGTCAAACACATTCAAACAAAGCTATTTGAATCAACTGAAAGTCAAATACATTCTACAAAGCTGATGGAATTAAATGAAAGTCAAACACATTCAAACAAAGCTATTTGAATCAAATGAAAGTCAAAATACGTTCTTCAAAGCTTATTGAATAAAATAAAAGTGAAACACATTCAAACAAAGCTATTTGAATCAAATGAGAGTCAAATACATTCAAACAAAGCTAATTAAATCAAATAAAAGTCAAATACATTCTACATAGCTAAATGAATCAAATGAAAGTCAAATACATTCTACAAAGCTAATTGAATCAAATGAAAGTCAAACACATTCAAACAAAGCTAATTGAATCAAAAGAAAGTCAAATACATTCAACAAAGCTAATTGAATCAAATAAAAGTCAAACACATTCAAACAAAGCTAATTGAATATAATGAAAGTCAAGCACATTCAAACAAAGCTATTTGAATCAAATGAGAGTCAAATAAATTCAAACAAAGCTAATTAAATCAAATAAAAGTCTAATACATTCTACAAAGCTAATTGAATTAAATTAAAGTCAAACACATTCAAACAAAGCTAATTGAATCAAATGAAAGTCAAACAAATTCAAACAAAGATTTCGAACCAAAAGAAAGTCAAATACATTCTTCAATGCTAATTGAATCAAATGAAATTCAAACACATTCAAACAAAGCTATTTGAATCAAATGAAAGTCAAACACATTTAAACAAAGCATTTTAAATCAAATGAAAGTGAAACACATTTAAACAAAGCTTTTTAATTTAAATGAAAGTCAAACACATTCAAACAAAGCTATATAAATCAAATGAAAGTGAAATACATTCTACAAAGCAAATTGAATTAAATGAAATTCAAACACATTCAAACAAAGCTATTTGAATCAAATGACAGTCAAATACATTCTACAAAGCTAATTGAATCAATGGAAAGTCAAAACACATTCAAACATAGCTAATTAAATCAAATGAAAATCAAACACATTTAAACAAAGCCTTTTAAATCAATTGAAAGTCAAACACATTCAAAAAAAGCTTTTTAATTTAAATGAAAGTCAAACACATTCAAACAAAGCTTTATAAATCAAATTGAAAGTGAAATGCATTCTACAAAGCAAAGTGAATTAAATTGAAATTCAAACACATTCAAACAAAGCTAATTTGAATCAAATGACAGTCAAAAATACATTCTCACAAAGCTAATGTGAATACAGATTGAAAGTCAAAAACACATTATCAAAAAACAAAAGCTAAAAAATTGAATCAAATAGACAAGTCAAA
>NW_018742623.1:0-50860 GCF_001683475.1 Chenopodium quinoa | reverse complement strand
TCTTCTCCATTTCAGTGGACCTTCGGCAAGGTCCCATTGTTTTCAACCGAAACAAATAGTAAAAAAAATCCCTTTCAAATCCAAAAGCTTAAAACCCTAATTCTGCAGTTCTGTCATCAAGAAGGCATTAAATGCATATGAATGTTTTATGAACCAATTAAGCAGTCATATATAAAACAGCAGAAAAAACACAACTAGTATTAGTACTACTGTATCTGATAAATAATTTTCAAATAAATAATTATCCAAACCTTCATAACTCAAAAATTAAGGGAATTTACAGTCAGATACAATCACATGACTTGTCCATAAATAATTAAACATCTGAAACTGTTTCAAAAGTGAAAACAGTATTACTCAAAAAGGTCAAAATTCCATATTATGAAGAAAAAAAAAAAGGCATAAATTATCTTATCTTTTCGGATATTAATTTATTCATTCATATTCATATTCATATTCATATTCTTTTTCTCCCTTCTTCTTCATTCATCTGCAACCAAAAACACACATTTTCTCTCTAAAACAAGTGAGTGGCTTTCAACAACCTTGCCATCAACTCCTAGATCTGGGTTTTCACTTCATTGTACTACTAGTGGGCTCGATTCGTGACATCGAGTTCAAAACATCAAAAATCTTATCATATTATTATTTGATAATTTTTTACCTTATTAATTTTGTTCATACATCATCCACAGAATTTATTTTTTTTTTGGTTTTGTCACTTTCTCCCTTTCTTTTTCTCACCTTTATGTACTATCTATTTTATCTCATGATTTGTAGAAATCACAATCAAATTTAATTAATTTCCTCCAAAAAATAAAAAGGGTTTTTATTTCTTTATCTTTATTTTCAAAGATGTTTTCATCAAATAATAATAACAATTCTTATCCTTTGTTTTATGATCAGTCTCCATCTTTTTTTACTAATCGCGCTATCCCAGAAAGCAACAACATATTTTTGTTCCAACATTATTATGGAAAGTTCTTACCACCAACTTCATATCCTCCTATTTCAGACAATTCAATTGTAAATTTATCATCTGAACCTTCAATTAACCAACAAAATGGGTTGTTATGCCCGTCGAATGTACGTGTTTCGAGTTCTAGAAGAGCAGCTGGAAAGAAAGATAGGCATACCAAGATCACCACTGCTCAAGGGGTTAGAGATAGGAGGGTAAGATTGTCAATGAGCATTGCTCGCGAGTTCTTCAACCTTCAAGACATGTTAGGATTTGATAAGGCTAGCAAAACCCTTGGATGGCTCTTGACTCACTCTAAGGCCGCCATCGACGAGCTTGCTAGCACTTCAAATTTAAAGCCTCCTGTAACACCTGATGATAATGAAGTTGTCGTCATCAATGATCAAGAGTATTGTACTAGTAACAACAATGATGATGAGAAATCGTCGAGTAAAAGAGAAAGAGGAGAGAAATAGCCACCTTAATAATACTCGAAATGTTGTCAATGAGTTGAGGAGGAGAGAAGAGGCTAGGGAACGCGCTAGGGAGAGAACACGAAAGAAAAAAATCGTCGATGATCATCATCTAGAGAGTTCGTCGAGTTCGATGATTTGTCATCAATCAAACCCTGCAATTATGTCCAACAATAATAATAAAATACTCTTTCCAGTAATGGACTGATTAGCAAAGAGGGTAGTAGTACAGTAAGAGAATCTGTTGTTATAAAGGGCAATTATAATAACAAGTCGAAAGGATCATCTTATAATAATTACAATTATGAGATGATTAGCTCAAAAGATGAACAAGATAGTTGTAATTATTACAATGATTATTTCAACAAACCTGCATCTGAAAGTTGTAATTACTACAGTGGGATTCTGCAGCCGACTGGATTTCCTGCTTTGAACATTATCAATCTGTCCACAGGTTTTATTTGTCCAAATTTACGAGTTAAATGAGTTCGATTAGCAATATTTAGTTTCACTAATGTGCTAATTATATGTTTTGCAGAAATTCACATCAATGCTAGACCTTGGGAAACTTACAGCAATCACATCCTGCACTAGGTAATGGTGTGGCACGCTCGAGGTTTGGTATTAGAGTTATTTTTCATGTAAGGATTTCTATACATAGCTCCTTCTTAGCTTGTTGATGATCTTGAATTTTCGGTTGTACTCTTTGCTCGAAATATGTCCATATATTAAGAAAGCTTACATTTGAATTATTTTTCAATTCTATGTCTAGCTTAGTCTTGAATTGAATGATTGAATCAATAGCACATTAGCTTGAATTTTGCCATTTACAACATTATATTGATTTATTGATGCTTATTGTTGGATTTTCGTCGTTTAAATGAATTACTCTTCATTTTTACCTTGCCACAGATGTTATACGTATTGTGGTAGTGTGAGTAATTCACAATTCCAAAATTAATTATGTTCTTTCAATGCATATATAATTAGTACTAAGAACTAATTTCCATTCAACCATACTATAATTGGTATATATGCTATAGGTGGTATTTTATTCATAAGGTTATATATGTTTTGTAAACCTAGAACAAAGCATTGATTACTATGGAGTATATAGTTTTTGTAAATATCTTTGTAAAGTCCATGTTTCAAGCTCTAATTTTGATATTGGACTCACAATCTTGAAACTTTTCTTGCTAATTTTGTTATGATTCAAGTTGTTTGCTTCATTACATTTTGGAAATCAGTTGCATTTTTACTTGTTAAAGTAAATTTAATCAGTTTACAATTCAGTCATTCACTTCTAAAAAATAGAAAGGAAAATAATCATAAAAAAAAAAGACAGAACATTATTGTGAAGCATATACTTATAAGAAAATACAAATGTTAGTTTGTATTTTATATAAAGGTATATGAAAATCAATTGTAATACAGTAAAATTGAAATTATAAACCAAATCAATGACCTCTAACACTAAGATGTTCAATGTGACCAAAGTTATTTTACTTTGTGTTCTCATTTATTTGGTTGTTTGGTTATAAAAAAAAAAAAGATAGGAATTTGTGCATTTTTAGAATATAAAAAGGGATATGATACATGTAGCCCTAAGGTCAGAATATAAGAAGATTAAAAAGGAAAACACTTAATGACATTGATCAATGTGTGACTAGGTCATAAATTTCCAAATTTAAACTATTGATCAATCAACTAGGAAGTACCTATTAAGGCTCTATTCTTCTCACATTTTTTTTCCCAGTTATTTAAGGTTTAATAAGTGCTGATAAGATAATACGGGCCAATAAGTTCAAATAAGATAATCAATTCTGATAATATAAGATAAGGATTGATATGTTCATACATATAAGATGAGGGTTAATAATTTCTAATATGGTCTTGATAACGTGGACCCTATATAAGGCTCAATAAGATCTCTTAAAATAAGGTATGATAAGTACTGATAAGTTGACATAAAGATAATATAAGAGTTAATAAGGTTAGATAGACAAGTTCAGGATTAGATATAAGATAAGATAAGAGAAATTTAGGTAACAAAGAGCATCACCTAAATGTAAGAAATTGCTCATCTAAAGCCAAAGATAAAATGACACTTAGCTTTTTGCATGATATGATCAGGTTATCTCTAAGCAGTCAATCAAAATGTTCTAGCCATTTCCCAGGAAATACAAGATTAAATTAGTAAGGAGTTAAGTACATACAACTTTAAAAGTATGATGTATAAGGTTCATTATAGTCAACATATATAAATCAATTCCATATTCTTTAATTGACTCAGCTGACCATTCAATGTCCATATCCAAACAATGAAACAAATCTAAAGTTCTTAGGATATCAATGTATAGAAAGTATTCTTGGGGAATGTCCATTAATATATACTCGAGTTTTTCACTTTTGTTCATTTGAGAGAGCTCTGAATTAATCAATCAAAGCCTTAATCCCATTAGTGGAGTCGGCCTGGGAGAGCTCTGAATGATTAAAAATAGAAAAAAATAAATAAAAAATGAGCGTGGGTGTACCATGTTCCGGGAGATCATCAAGCTAGTCTATTGCTTTCCATATGCAAATTGTCTTTGCTTGTGTATGCAGTGTATGTGTGTGTGGTTGGGGAAATCTTTCCGAGTTTAGCTCAAAATCTTACCCTTAAGAAAATCAAACACTCACTCTTTTTAGCATACATTAACTGTTCTGTATACAACCAGATCAGATAGGCTATAAAGCCTAAGACAAACTAAAAACAGCAAAACAGTTCATTATTATGTGAAAATTCATACTGAAACTATTACTAGCTAGCTAATTTATAATGTTCTCAAAGTTGTATGTAAGTACCTTACATACGTTCGTTGGCAGCTGAGAAATTGATTTCACCATCACCATAGACCGATTTCTTCTGGTGCACTCGTTATCTTAGCTAGCTGTTATTGCAAAGTCTAATGTCAGATCAAGTAGTGAAAAACTTCAGGATAAATGCATATTTCATGATTGATCTATCTGAAGCATTCTCATATATATAAATTGACTTTTCAATGCAATTTAAGCTGCACTACTACTGGAAATTTTAGGAGCAAGTAGCTAGCTCAAGTTGAGAAAGGTGTACAAGCTTGCCTATCGAAAAGGAAATGTTGCAGTTTAATTTGATGTGTGAGCAAATCGAGCATCAAATTAGCTTCAGAGTGCATTGCTTATTTTGAGTATTCTTCTAGGATGGAGTTGCTATATTAGAAAACCATGTAAGCTGTGTAAAATTTGAATTACCTAGCTTTCAGTCTCAGTAGCTAGCTAGCTAAGTTATCAATGAGGAACTGAGCACAGATTAAGGAAGACTTGTACCTGAAATAATAAGTAGATCTAGGGAGAACACTAACTCTGCGAGCATGAAACTAAAATTATGTATGCATGTCCGAAATTAATAGTCACACAAACTATTTTAGGATTAATTTTACTTTAATTTTTCAAACCTCATAATTTTATAGTGATGGAGATAAAACCAATTTTGAAGCTCTAACAGAAGCTTTAAGCTGATGGTTAGAGTTCCTATAGATTGGTTTTATGCCCTATAAAAGCTGATGGTTAAATTAGAATCTATGATTGATTCTATACTCTATCAATTCATTAGGGTTCTATATATATAGCTTCCTTATGTATTAATTTTTGAGTGTCTGAGTTACATACATGCATGATCATTCTCACATGGCCATCTTAATAAAGCTACTAGAAAGCACCATTTGGTTTTTGGGTTTGATTGGATTATATTTGATGCAGTTGGGCGCTTTAGGATGAATTCCTTGATTTGAACAAATAGTGCATGTTGAAATCTAAAAGAAGCAAGTCAAGCTTTCATATGGACTTGTGTAGCCATGCTTTAGTGGTTCTTTTTTGTTAATGTTGAGAGGCCGCAAAACTATGCCTAATTATGTAAATAAGATTTTGATCCTCTTGTTTTATGTACCGTTTGTTAATGCTTTAATCAGTTAAGGTTATAGAAACTTCACTTATAGGATAAAAGGCTAATAAATCGAGATATAGATTAAATGATATTTACATTAAAGATCAAGTAGTTGGTTTATGATAATATTGTGAGGTAATTGTAATGCTAAGAGTGATAACAATTAAAGAAATAATTTTAATGGGAAAATGTGACTTGAAATGCTCAAATTAATGCTTGCACAAAATCATGTCAGAAAGTGCATAGACATTGAGCAAGATATCAAAAGAGTATTATTGACCACTAACCTAAAAGCTTAATTTATAAAGCTAAGGGATTTGGTGAAGGGCTTTTTGAATCTTGATTATAAGCTCTTTTGCAATAAGTTCATATACAAAACTTATTGAAATGACATGTATATCCAACTATTTAATCCATGTGTCATATCATGTATGCCAATCTAAAAACATGCATGGCTTTATATTAAGCTAAAGTATATATGAACTTATAATAGTGTGTGAACTACTGTGCAATACCTCTTATTGCTGCAATTATAATGCTACTTGACTTATTACTTTTTGATAACATATTGTATGTAATTTTTATGTATGGTGGATAGGTGAATTTGAGGGTGCTACTTTGGGAGATTTGGGTAGTGGAAAGTTTGAGGCGAAAAAAGAGGTTCTCTAAAGGGTATGTTCAGTTGACAAAGGATTGAGAGAGGTTTGAGCCTAGGAAGCTAAATTAAGAAAAAGATGATTGTAGGATTTTTTCTTTGTAAGAGAGGTTTGTGGATGTAATGGGGAAATGATTATGTTATCATCAACAATTTGTCAAGTTTTCTCCTTTACCAAATTTAAAGACCCCCCCTCCAACATATATTTCGAGTATATCTCGACGCATGGCTTTTATGTGTTCTGGAAATACATATGAGGGTAAAATAGTCATTTGATATTCATAAAGGTATTTTTTATGGTTACAGACTTATAGTGGTATTTTTTTTGTACTATTATGCATGTATATTATACCATTAGAGTATAGGTTATCTTAGTAGTACTATTAAATCTCACAGTGGTATAATATTTGATGTACAATTACATACTTGTTTGTACTATTATGCCACTACGAGAGTGAGGGATAGCTCAAGTGATTAGAGCTCCCTCCCGGTTCCAGATGATCTTGGGATCGATTCTCATTACTCGTCTTTGTGGCTCTCTAAACACCAAAAAAAAAAAAAAAAAAAATTATACCACTATGGCACTATAACATTTAATGGTACTATTTACTTAATTTAATGGTATTTTATACTCATGATCTTTTCCCTTCAATTCCATCAAACCCCGCACTCGGGGTGCTGGTGCGTAACGCCGGAATGCTCTGTTAATATTTACAATTTAGCCATCCTATTTGTTTCAAAACAAATAGGTCCTATGAGCCAATATTTATTCAATATACTCAGGTATAAGGCCCTAAGGCCCTATTCTGTTGTCCGTTTTTCATTCCACTTATTTCCGTTCTTATAAGTTCATATAATTTCAAATAAGATAAATTCAGGAAAAATAAGTTATGGTATGAGTTACCCATGTTAAACTCATATACTTTCAAATAGGATAAAATAAATTCAAATAAATGAACGAAAATCAGATATATAGAACACAAACTAACTAAACAGTCTAATTCATGCACAACTAGCCTCTAATTACCTAACATATCCTTTGACTTTGTAAAATATATCTTAAAAGCCTTTATTTCCAACAATTTGGCCCGAGTGTTGTAAAAAAAGAAATCTTTTTAAACCATATAAATTCAATATCTTATATGAGCATGTAGTAACTTAGAGATAACCAATAACTATTGATTTTCGTACAGAGAAGATATTATTCTACAATGAAATATGAAAAGCAAAGATGTAGTTATTCAAAACCATAATCTTTCAAATGATATTCTCTTATAATTTTTTTAGTGCTTTGCATTTACTACCTTGTAAAAATTACTCCATAGCAAATTACATAACAACTAAGTAAAATTCCAAGAATCAAAGCAAGTTACTACAAAGGCATTACACAGTTTAATATTGAGTGGAATATTAATTGGTATATGAATTAAGCAGTTGGTCTACACTCTTCTGCTCTAGTTCTTGTTGAACCCATCAAAGATTCAAAGGTTTTGAATGCAAAACTACACGATCGAGCGAGGAGGTTCCAAGTGACACACAATAATTTATAACTTCGGTATACTAAAGTCGTATTTTGCTTTGCTCTTCCTTAGACTTTTGTGGCCAAGTTTTAGAAATTCATATATTTTACGACCCCTTATCATCTCAAAATTAAAATAATTTAATTTTGATACGTTATCTTCAATCTTTCTTCATAAATCATTAAGGAAAAATAATAAGGGTAAAATTTGTTTTGGGATATTGAGGGAGCTACGAAATATATAATTTATGGGCACAACTTCAAAGTTAAGTATGATTTCACACAATTAAGCTAATCAAAGTAACCAAACATCTAGAAATTAAACAAGAAGTTGATTAGTTGGAGTAAAATTTACTCATTTGTAAGTAATAAACTACAGTATTTTTTTTTGTAAAAACTTATCTTCAAATTAGTAATTCTCTATTTTAATTTTTTGACAGTGTTAGATTCTCTGATTTTTACAGCATATATAAGTACTTTAATACTTAAAGAATTTGAAGCTTGAAGTAAATCCCAAATTGAAAACACAATACTCCAAAAGTATATAAAGCTAAAATTATTAACAGTGAAATCACTATATATACATAGAAATTATAAATCCCAAAGCATAATATATAAAATGCATGGAATATATGATAAAAATTTCAAACGTACCATTTTTATTCATGATTTTTCCTCTGTAGCAAAACTGTAAGGCCATTTACAGAGAAAATTGGGAAAGAAAAATACCTGGATTTTTTGTGAAAGAAGAAGAAAGGGTTCTATTATTTTTTTGTGAAATCACTATATATACATAGAAATAATTAAATTACATAAACATATGAAAAGATATTCCCTCAAATCAAAAAAAAAAATGAAAAGATATTTTGGAGCTAATTACTAGTAGACTCAACTAGGAGTAAGGTGAATTGTACGAAATTTAATAAATGAGACAAAATCTATTCAAAATCTAATTTTTAATTTCTGAACAAACGACTGAGATGTAATATATTATTAAAAAATAAATCTATTGGTGTAGAATGTCAGCTAGTCCAATACTAAATTACAAATAATTGTGTGAATACTGACTACGTCGATTCTTTTAAGGGGACAAAAATTTTATTTTTGAAATTTTTGGATATAAAATTTTACCAAATCAAATCATTTTCACCGACTTGAGGACAAATTTCTATTATATATTTATATATTTATTAAATTTTTTAAGGTATGGTAAAAAAAAAATGTTACATGCAGATGATGTAGTTCTAAGAGTATGTTAAAAAAATACTGTTATTTGATTTGTTTGAATTTATGTCATCCAAACATAGTTTAATTCATCATAATTCGATTTCAATATAGCAGTGTTGTTGGTAAGTTATACTCCGTAACTAATTAATTTTGACCAAACATATTTTGTCTAAATTTATCTAAACTTGTTTTGTTTTAACTTTTCGAATAAGTCAAAGTAATTTGACCCGCTCGTCAACCTTTATAGCCTATAGCTATATTTGTGGTTCGACCTATCCGCTCTAGAAAATGGATACCTAATCTAGTTCATTCTAAATTCATTAACTTCGGATCGAATGTGAATTATTTTTTTGGTACAAACCATTAAAAATGTTTGAATAAATATTTGGAAAAATTACTTTAAATAATTCAACCTTTGCTCCATTCTCACAAAATAATCCCACCTTTTAATTATTTCAGAATAATCCAACCTTTTACCCCCATCTTCCATATCAAACCAAGCAGGTCACTTTGCTTACGTGTCATGTTTTTATTGGTTTGGTTTAGATTTTAATTTACATTTTTTTTTTCGGATTTTCACCAAATACCACTGAGTTAATGCAAAATTCACCATATACCACACAAAATTTTCTAATTCACCATATAGCACTGAGTTAATGTATATTAACATAGAATGCCTTTTTTGTTAATTGTCGTTAGTCTTCCGTTAACTCCGTTAAAAATTAAGTTAATTGTGCCACGTGGCTTTCACTGATTGGCTCTTATTAATATTATCTAATTAATTACTTAAATAAAGAAAAAAAAAAAAGCCACCACCAACATCCCCAGCCAGCCACATCCCTATCCCGACATCCCCCGCCGGCACGGAATCCGACAACCCCCCGCCGGCGCCCCTTCCCTTCCCCTGGACCACCGAACCCCCATCTGCAACCCCCACGGCCACCAATCCTCACCTGACCTCCTAAAACCGACCAGCCAACCACCCTGAAACCCCCAAAAATCAACCACCGCAAAACCCCCTAAACCCAACCGTTACTCATTTGCACCACCGTCTTTCATCGGAATATCTAATTTTGGTTGTTGTTAATTGATATCAGAACACACCCATTCCACCACAACCGCCGCAGCACTCGCCACTTTCAATCATTCGTGTGGGTGGTCGACTTTTGGGGATTTCGGGGTGGTGGGAGTTTTGGAATAGTGGTTGGTGTTTTGGGGTTTTCTGATGTCCTGCGGGAGAGCTACAATTCCGAGACTGGAACCGGACGCCTGTACCTGCAAAATAACGGAGACTCCTGAGAGCTCCGCCTCCAACGGTCAAGTTAGTACCTGATTAAGGAGTAATTAATACAGAAATTAAAGTAATAAGGTCTCTCTAGGTGAGAGTATTTAATATAGGTAATCTGCTTTGCTAGCGAGATCAGCCGGTTATTAGTGTGTTCCGTAATGTTTCTCCTCCGTTCTGTTAATTATCCGGTCCCTTGATTAATGAGGATTAATCGAGTATTTATAGCCCTGGGAAGCGTGCAACTCTCTAGGTTTAAGGTAAACCTAGGGCCGATCGGGCTTCTAGACTGAAATGGGCCTTGATGGCCGGTTGTCCCATTTGGCATGGGTGGACACGTGGCGTGTCTTAAGTGGTCCGTGGAGGACGCGTGGCGGAACCTGGTTGGTCCACTTGTCAAACGGCGCTTGGTGGATAAAAATCCCCTAATCATTTGCCCCTCACAGGTGGCACGCGACTGGTCACGTGTCGCCTGTGACAGGTGTCGCACGGTGACAGGCGACGGCCCGTTACAGGTGTCACCTTGCAGACGGCCGGGAGACTCTCCCGCCCAAATTTGAATTCGGAAGCGACCCTTCGCCTTCTCATTTTGCCTATAAAAGGAAGTGCTGACTTCGGTCATTTTCACATTTGAGAATTTTTGCGAGAACATTCGGACCCCTGAACTTGATCTGACATTTTCGGACTTTTTCTGCCTACCGCCTGTTCTGACAAGCCGACTGACCCGAACTTTCAGGACTTCATCAACTGTCATCCGTTCAGGTAACTCAGTTCTCTTACTCTTAATTTTCTTTTTATTTTTTGAAATGGCACCATGGAAGCACACGACACGCCCTAAGTTAGTGATCAGCCGGTCACCGGGGACGGCTGAATCTAGGACTAGGAGTGCCGCCTGCCCTTTTCTGGACCCATCTTTGCCCTTTATACAAAGTCCGACTGAATCTGTGTATGCAGAACGTGATGGCCAGAACAAAAAAGACTGCTAGAATATCAAACTCAGACGGCTCCTCCCAAAGGGTACTCCTTAGCGAAACATCTGACCAGGCGCCAGATGTGGAACGAGGCGACTGTCAAGCTGACAGTTCTGAGAGAGGGACCAAGGTGTTCCCTTCTCATCTAACCGTGGACATGTCGAATTTACCTTCTGCTCCTTCTAAGGAGAGGAGGCGGGCCCCTCTAGGAGAGGGGAGGAGTCGTCCTCTTCGGACTCGTCAGGGGACGAGTCCGATTCCAGCTCTTCTGACCATAGTTCTTCTGACTCAGAAGAAAAACATAACCGCCTACAAGAGGCGAGAAGTTCCCATGCAGTGGAGAAGGGGGATAATTGGGCAGAGCCGTCCGCCTCTTACAGAGAGGAAAACACCCCCTACTACTGCAGGGTGCCCCGGGGCCGGATCGCAACCATGCGAGACAACGTGGCGAGCTTTATTGCTAACCACAAAATGAGCCCGGAGTATTTACTGTTTGTGCCGGATCCAGAAGATACTGTCGTCTGGCCGGCTGGTACCAGCTATGGTGACGGCTGTTTTGGCTGCTATGTGGCGGCCATCAAAGCTGGTCTGCGCTTCCCATTACATCCGGCTGTTCAGCGGATTTTAGATGGGTATGATCTGGGGTTATGGCAGTTAGCCCCCAACTCTTGGGTAAACGTACTCGGCTATGTGGCCGGGTGCGAACTGAACGGGGTGGAGCCAAGTTTTGAGGCTTTCGCCCACATGAACTATCTCAGCCGGACCCCTAAGTCGGGAGGTACCGGCTGGTATCAACTAACAAGCCACAGGGGTTACCTCATGACGAGAGGTAAGGCAAACAAATGGAAGGATTGGCGGAACACCTTCCTTATTATCGAGAGTTCAGACACGGAGCTGAACAAACGTTTTAACAAGTGGAACAGAGATCCGCCTCTTCTTGCAGGCGGCCGCAGCATGCCGCCTGTTCCCCCAAAGGCTAAAAGAGAGATCCTAGACAAAGGACTCTTCAAAGTAGAGACTAGGGTGAACTCTACTTCAGGGGTACGAGAGCAAGTACCCCTACACTGCGTCCCGAGCTTCAAGTGGCTCTATGATGAGTACTTCTTGGCCGCCTGTGGCCTCGGCAGTCGGTGCTCTAGAGGTAGCCGGCCTGACGAATACTCTGTTTTCTCACGCCTTGTTTACTTGGGATTTTTACTAACTTTGCTGTTTATTTCTTTCAGCCGACGCCATGAGTAAAATAACAGCATCTAAGACTGCGGCGGCCATGCTGCGGGTTTCGCTAATGAAGCAGTCGTACGCCGACTCCCCCAGCAAGGAGGCACCCTTGGTAAGCTTTGAAAACTCTTCCCCTTTAAGTTGTATTATGCATATACTAACTCTTTTTGTTTTCAGTCTGGCACTCCAAGGGCTTCTTCCTCGCAACAGCCGGACCCCAAGGCCCGGAGAACGACTGTTGCAAGCTCTCCTGGGTCTTCCAGGAAAACAGTGGCGGCTGAGAAGCAGCCGACCACTTCTTCAAAAACCCAGGCGGGGCCGCCTAGATGTATGGACACTTGCTTGTAAAAACTCACTCTTGCTTCCTTCTTGATTAGGTCTAACTTGTTTTTCCTTCTGCTTAATGCAGCCGGCCCCCAGGGACTTGACTTGGTTGAGATAGCCAAGTCAATGGTTAAAGTAGTTCCTCCCTCTGACAGGGAGGCGGTCAAGGGTGCCGGCACCCTTGACCTCGATGGAATTTCGGGGATCCTAGCTGAGGTATACCCTTTTGAAGTTCCAGGACGCCTGTTAACCCTTTTGATTGGAAACTGACGCCTGTTTTTCTTTGTACTTAGGCCCTGCTCCGAGTCAACAGCCTTCGCAAGCCGATTGATCGGAAAAACAAAGAGGTAAAGGCCGCAAAGGCTATGGCCGCCTCCAGCTGTGATAAAGCAATGTTTCAAATTGCCCAAAATGAAGTACTGACCATTGATCTTCTTTATTATCAGGCGCAGGCGACCGCCGCTGTTCGGGCTCAGCTAGAGGCGGCCCAAAAGAAGGTTGACGAGCTGGAGGGGACCGTCACCAAACTTAAAGCCGAGCTGAAAGCCCCTTCGTCAGAAAATGCACTCTTACGAAGCCATGGAGAAATCTTTGGCTAACGTAAAAGAACGCCTGGTGAACCAGGAGAAGAGTCTTACCCAAGAGCTCTCGGACAAGGCCGAGCAAGAAAAACAAGAGCTCGTCCGGGAGATGGTGGAAGACTCCGCCCAAATCCAACGCATGACCTGGGAACGACTGTTCCCCAGTGCCGACTTTGCCTCATGGGAAAGAACGTACCGCCAGTGTTCGGAAATATATAATCAACAGATCCTGGCGGCTGCTGAAGAAGAGGCGATGGACGTTGCGTTGGAGGAGGAAGAGCCTGTTGTGGCGCTTGTGCCACTTGGGGGAAAGGCATCAAAAGATGATGCAGCGAAGGCCGAGTCCAGCAAGAAGAGTGCTGACCAGGCGGCTGCTGCTGATACTGAACTGCCCCCTTCTTAAGCTTTAAGTATATTTTTTCTTTTCACGGCCTGCGTGCCGTTTGCTTTGTAATTACCCGGCCAGGGGGCCGGGGTTTTGAATATTCTGCTGGTCTTTTATGGCCGGCTCATTTTAATCAAATTTTTTGTTTTTGTTCAAATTTGTCTAAGTATTTGAAATTTGCTCACTAGACAGACTGTTGTGCATGGCCGAACGTTAAGACAGGTACAAATAGTAAGTATGCCGCCTATGCCCCTGGACGACTGGTTGTCTGTTTCCAGGATAGATGATCAGTCGGCCATTTAATCAATCGGTATTCGAACTCTTTATTCAATTTGACCAAGTAAATAGAATTACCAAGTAGCCAAGGAATTTAAGTAGGAAAACAAGCGGCGGGTACCGGTTGTTTCCCTTTATTGCCAATGTTGGCCTCTAATTTGTTATTTGTTAACCTAGCAAGAGTATTGGTTGAGAGCCTTTGTTTATTAAAAACAAGTGGACGACTCGTACCTTTTAGGCTCAGTACTAAGTTTGAGTGACTATTAAGTTAACATAGGAGTTACTTAGTCTTCGTCACAATCTTGATTGAGTAGTAAAGGTATCAGGCGGCGTAGGCCGGCTAGACCCCTTGATTCACCAATGTTTGTTGGCTATTTACTCAATAGGTTATCCAGTAGGAATAGGGGTTCGAGTGCCCTTGTTTGTATAAAACAGGCGGACGACTCAAACTTTTTAGGTTCCATACCAAATTTGAAGGAGTGACTATGAGTTAACTTTGGAGTTACTCAGTCGCCGTCACTTTTGTTTGAGAAGTAGAGGTACCAGGCGGCGTAGGCCGGCTAGACCCCTTGATTCGCCAATGTTTGTTGGCTATTATCTCAATAGGTACCCCCTGCATTTATCCCAAGTAATACAGGCGGTCATCTGACTCAGATGTCAACTGCTACCACTGGTTTGGTTAGTGATAGAGTTATCCTTGTCTCAAAAACGGCTACGTGGTTGCCCTTTGGGACAGTCGTATAGGTGCCGTGTAATTAGTTTATAGAACAATGTTCCACCCAAAAGGGAGCTGCTCTCTGCGACGAATTTCATCCGAATGGATGCCGCCGGACGCCTGCTATAATGTTGGGACAGGTCGGATTAGTTTTTAAAAGTCAGATCAGTTGACTAGGCGCCTGGTCTGATCATTCGGCCAGTGGCCTTGGTATGTTCTTGGTGAACGTATGTGCTAAGTAAAAGAAGGGTAGCCGCCTGTTAGTTACAGGGTCGGCCAGGCCCTAATCTTTTTAGCTAAGTATTGTGAGTAAAATACTCAATGGAGAGTAGCCGACTGTAAAGGTACAGACGGCATGCCCCTCTGATGATAGAGTGAAAAAACTCAATGGAGAGTAGCCGACTGTAAAGGAACAGACGGCATGCCCCTCTGAAGATAGAGTGAAAAAACTCAATGGAGAGTAGCCGACTGTAAAGGTACAGACGGCATGCCCCTCTGAAGATAGAGTGAAAAAACTCAATGGAGAGTAGCCGACTGTAAAGGTACAGACGGCATGCCCCTCGTAATACAAAATTGAATAGTAAGTGCCAACTTTTTTAAGTAGCTCTTTACTTTACATCATTCAAAAGAAATATTTCTTAAGGTTATCTACATTCCAAGTTCGAGGCAACGGTTGTCCGTCTGGTGTTTCCAGACGGTAGGTACCGTCCCTGACTTCCGCATAGATTCGGTAGGGTCCTTCCCAGTTGGGAGTTAGTTTGCCAGACTCGTTAGCCCTACCAACTGCTTCCATTTTTCTAAGTACAAAGTCCCCTACTTTGAGTGGACGCCTGTGCACTTTCTTGTTGTATGATCTAGTCATTCTCAGGCGGTAGATTTCATGGCGCAAAACAGCATTGCCCCTCTTTTCAGGAAGTGAATCTAATGCCAGGCGCATAGCTTCCCAGTTTGCCTCTTCGTCATATAGCATTACTCGAAGAGTCGGCTCGTAGTGTTCTATTGGAAGAACAGCTTCTGCACCATAAGTTAGGAGGAATGGAGTTTCTCCAGTCGCCCCTTTTTCAGTCGTCCTAATGGCCCAAAGAACATGTGGTAGTTCATCTGCCCATAGGCCGCCTGCTCGTTCAATTTTTTTCTTGAGACCGTCTGAGATGATTTTATTAAAGGCTTCTACCTGGCCGTTTGCTTGTGGACGGCCGACAGATGCAAAGTAATGTCCAATTCCTTGGTCTCCCAACCAGCTTTTGAGAACAGGCGTCTCAAATTGGGGACCATTATCAAAAACCATAGACATGGGAACCCCGAACCGAGTGATGACGTTTTTCCAAATGAATGAAATTACATCTTTCGTCTTGATTCCCTTTACAGCCTCCGCCTCTACCCATTTAGTGAAGTAGTCAACGGCAACAAGTATATACCTTCTGCCGCCTGTAGCAGGCGTATATGGACCCAGAATGTCCATGCCCCACTTAGCAAACGGTAGTGGGCTGTGAATGGTAGTGAGGTCAGTAGCCGGACGGTGAATTAATTTGCCAAACCTTTGGCACTTGTCACATTTTTTCACCATCTCCATTGCATCTGCTTCCAAAGTAGGCCAAAAGTAGCCCTGCCGCCTTGCCCTTTGAGCAAGCATCCTACCACCTATATGGGAAGCACAGAAACCAGAGTGAAGATCATCTAGTATCTCTCGTCCCTTTTCAGGAGTAACACACTTTAAGAAGGGTTGAAGGTGCCCCCTCTTGTGCAGTTCCCCCTGTATCATTTCAAAACAGGAGGCTCGTTTTTTCAGTGATGCCGCCTGTTGAGGATCATCCGGCAGTGTACCGTTTGTCAGATATGCCCTGATTGAATCCATCCAGGTTGAGCTTCTGTCTAGAATTCCAATAGGATTTTCCTCGATGCTTCTCTTCTCCATTACTTCCCAAAACACAGTTCGAGGAGTATCGGAGGAGGCGGATGATGCTAATTTCGAGAGTGCATCTGCCTGGTTGTTTTCTGATCTCGGTACTTGGATCAGATGGAAATTCTCAAGGGAGCCGACTGCTTGTCGGACCGCCTGTAAATATTTGATCATGGCCGGATGTGTTGCTTCGTATTCGCCATTGTACTGACTATCAGTTGTGAATCAGAACAGGCGTCTATTTTCCTTGCCTTTCTGGCGGACTCTGTCTGGGACGCCTTTCTTTTTCTGTCGCCTGTTTCTTGAACAGGCGCACTTTCCTTGACATTGTCAAGGTCTGTTTTTTCTCCACTTGACCCAGTGGCCTTAGCAGTGGGTTTGACATCCGAGAGATAGCACTCTCGGGCCATCCTCTGATCTCCCCTTAGGGAGCCGACTGTTCCATTGTCCCTTTCAAACTTAAGCAGCATAAGTGACGGGATTATAACAGCCTTGGCACTATTCAGGGTTGGGCGACCCAGAATCATGTTGTAGGCAGAGAGTTCCTCTACAACTAGGAATCGGACTACCATGTGTCGTCCTTCCCCTTTTTCGCCCAGGCGGACGGGTAGATCAACTCGTCCCAGTGGGTGGACGACTCCTCCTCCAAACCCTATTAAAGGGTGGGAGGCCGGATGTATGCAGTCCGTCTGATATTTCAGTTTTGACAGACATTTGCTGCTGATGAGATCTGAAGAGCTCCCAGTATCTATGAGGATTCGACCAACTCTCTGGTTGGCCACTTTACATTCAATAACGAGAGGGTCGTCATGCGGCCCCTTATTCCTCCTAGATCCTTTTCAGTGACGACAATCTCAGGAAATGTATATTTGGACGGTCGTTCTTGGTGAACGGAATTTACATCTAACCGCCTTATATTATCTTTGTTGCCCCTAATAGTGGGGCCGCCTCCTGAGAAGCCGCCTGCAATGGTGTAGACGACTGCATCATCTGTATCGGAACTGTCGGCCTGTTGATTCTTTTTGGCCGACTGCTTTTTTTGAGGAAGTATTCCCCGTAGATTTCTTGACATAAGTGTCAAGATCACCTTGATCAGCCAAGCGGTCTAGGTACCGCATGAGACTAATGCAGTCGTTGGTGTGATGACCAATGTCATCATGATAAGCACAGATTTTGTCTTGGTTCCGGTTGCTCGCAGAACCCTTCATGGGGAGCGGTTTCTCAATTGAGAGCCGTCCCTTTATTTCTTTTAGGATAAACTGGTTATCCTTGTTAAACACATACTTTGGGGAGTATGGTTTGAATTCCTTTTTCTTCTTGGCCGGCTGTTTAGAGGAATCAGCCGCCCAGACCCCTTTTCTTTTTTCATCTTTGTTGGACGACTGTTTCTGTCGTCCTTCTCTATTGTCGAACCTCTTCCCGTCCGACTGTTTCATTGTACACAGATCAGTCGCCTGTATATAGGCTTCTGCTTCAATCAAGGCCTCTTGAAGAGTCGCCACCCTTTTTCGAACTAAATCAAATTTGAAGGTAGACCCGTCTTTGAGACCTCTAAAAAAGTCAGTATAAGCTACCTCATCCGGTAACCCTTGAATCTGTATTCTCATCAGGTTGAACCGCCTGATGTAGGAACGAAGCCCCTCCTTTTCACCCTGCTGAATTGTTCCCAAATCAAGGGTCGTTTTCTTCGCAGGGATGTTCATTGCAAAGTTGGAGGCAAATAAGTAAGCAAGCGTCCTGAAACTGTTTACACAACCAGTCGGCAGGTTGCCGAACCATTGCTGTGCAATTCCCTTGAGAGTTGCTGGGAAACACTTGCACCAAGTGGGATCATCCAACCCTTGAAGGTACATCAGGTTGGTGAATGCCATCAGATGGTCTTCCGGGTTAGTAGTGCCATCATAGGCGCCTACTAAAACATTTTTTACTTTGGCCGGCTGAGCGGCTTCAGTAATTTCCTTGGAGAAGGCCGACGGCTGTTCACCAAGTCTAAGCAGCCGTAGCTGCCAGTCCATAGGTTGGACGTTTTTTGCTGCAGGTCCACCAAATGGAGGTGGCTGCATAAAATATTGTTGTTGCGGCACAAATGGTAAATTTGGTACCGCCTGCGCACTATGAAAGCCAGACTGACGGGAGGTGCCGCCTGACTGACTCTCATGGTACGACTGAGTTGGCCTCATCGAGGCATTTCGCAAACTGTCCTGAAAATTTGAAGTAGAAGCCGACTCTGATAATCGGTCATTCTTCTTCTGCTCTAGCAGGTGCCGAGCATCTGTGAACGTTTGCTTTGACCCGTCCGCCTGAATATGACGAACCGGTTTCCTATTTCCCGTAGGATAACGGAGTTTTGTGAAATCAAGAGCAGACGGCTCCCGCTTCTTAGATTTAGGATGGGGAGTCGCCTCTCGCCCTTGAACTGGCTTCCTCTTCAGTGAAGTGGAAGGTTTTTTGGCCGCCTGCTCTTTGACTGAAGCAGGCGGTTTTTTGTTGATCAACTCTTGGATCTCTCCCTTGAATCCCCTCATGAAGGTCATGAGTTCGTTCCTTGTGATGGGAGCAGACCCATCAGTCGGCTGTTGCCGAGCAAGCGGTGCGCCTGCTGGCTCGCTTCCTGTTTGAAGATACTCCCGTTCCCTTATTTCAGTATGACGGGTACGGCGGGCCCTTAGGGTCCCGTCTGGAGCTGTATGAGTTTCAACTTCAAATTCACTTTCGGTATCATGGTCCGACTGAACTTGAGGGTCGTCTAGGGGACGCCTCTCTTCTGGGGTCGGTACAGACTTGGATGCCATCTCTGAAGTACTCTCCCCACAGACGGCGCCAAATGTTTCGGGGTTTTCTGATGTCCTGCGGGAGAGTTACAATTCCGAGACTGGAACCGGACGCCTGTACCTGCAAAATAACGGAGACTCCTGAGAGCTCCGCCTCCAACGGTCAAGTTAGTACCTGATTAAGGAGTAATTAATACAGAAATTAAAGTAATAAGGTCTCTCTAGGTGAGAGTATTTAATGTAGGTAATCTGCTTTGCTAGCGAGATCAGCCGGTTATTAATGTGTTCCGTAAATTATTCGGTCCCTTGATTAATGAGGATTAATCGAGTATTTATAGCCTTGGGAAGCGTGCAACTCTCTAGGTTTAAGGTAAACCTAGGGCCGAACGGGCTTCTAGACTGAAATGGGCCTTGATGGCCGGTTGTCCCATTTGGCATGGGTGGACACGTGGCGTGTCTTAAGTGGTCCGTGGAGGACGCGTGGCGGAACCTGGTTGGTCCACTTGTCAAACGGTGCTTGGTGGATAAAAATCCCCTAATCATGTTTGACTTTCATTTGATTCAATTTGCTTTGTAGAATGTATTTGACTTTCATTTGATTCAAATAGCTTTGTTTGAATGTGTTTGACTTTCAATTGATTCAATTAGCTTTGTAGAATGTGTTTGACTGTCAGTTGATTCAAATAGCTTTGTTTGAATGTGTTTGAATTTCATTTAGATCAATTTGCTTTGTAGAATACATTTCACTTTCATTTGATTTATATAGCTTTGTTTGAATGTGTTTGACTTTCAATTGATTCAATTAGCTTTGTAGAATGTGTTTGACTGTCATTTGATTCAAATAGCTTTGTTTGAATGTGTTTGAATTTCATTTAGATCAATTTGCTTTGTAGATGCATTTCACTTTCATTTGATTAAAATAGCTTTGTTTGAATGTGTTTGACTTTCATTTGATTCAATTAGCTTTGTAGAATGTATTTGACTTTCATTTGATTGAAATAGCTTTATTTGAATGTGTTTGACTTTCATTTGATTCAATTAGCTTTGTAGAATGTATTTGACTTTCATTTGATTCAAAATCTTTGTTTGAATGTGTTTGACTTTCATTTGATTCAAATAGCTGTGTTTGAATGTGATTGACTTTCATTTGATTCAATTAGCTTTGTAGAATGTATTTGACTTTCATTTGAGTCAAATAACTTTGTTTGACTGTGTTTGACTTTCATTTGTTTCAATTTGCTTTGTAGAATGTATTTGACTTTCATTTTCTTCAAATAGCTTTGTTTGAATGTGTTTGACTTTTATTTGATTCAATTAGCTTTGTAGAATGTATTTGACATTCATTTAATTAAAATAGCTTTGTTTGAATGTGTTTGACTTTCATTTGATTCAATCAGCTTTGTTTGAATGTGTTTGACTTTCATTTGATTCAATTAGCTTTGTAGAATGTATTTGACTTTCATTTGATTCAAATAGCTTTGTTTGAATGTGTTTGACTTTCAATTGATTCAATTAGCTTTGTAGAATGTATTTTACTGTCATTTGATTCAAATAGCTTTGTTTGAATGTTTTTGAATTTCATTTAATTCAATTTGCTTTGTAGAATGCATTTCACTTTCATTTGATTTATATAGCTTTGTTTGAATGTGTTTGACTTTCATTTAAATTAAAAAGCTTTTTTTGAATGTGTTTGACTTTCATTTGATTTAATTAGCTTTGTAGAATGTATATTACTTTTATTTGATTTAATTAGCTTTGTTTAAATTTATTTGACTCTCATTTGATTCAAATAGCTTTGTTTGAATGTGTTTGACTTTCATTTGATTCAATTAGCTTTGTAGAATGTATTTGACTTTCATTTGATTGAAATAGCTCTATTTGAATGTGTTTAACTTTCATTTGATTCAATTAGCTTTGTAGAATGTATTTGACTTTCATTTAATTCGAAATCTTTGTTTGAATGTGTTTGACTTTCATTTAATTCAATTTGCTTTGTAGAATGCATTTCACTTTCATTTGATTTATATAGCTTTGTTTGAATGTGTTTGACTTTCATTTAAATTAAAAAGCTTTTTTTTAATGTGTTTGCATTTCATTTGATTTAAAAGACTTTGTTTTAATGTGTTTGACTTTCATTTGATTCAATTAGCTTTGTAGAATGTATTTTACTTTTATTTTTTTTAACTAGCTTTGTTTGAATTTATTTGACTCTCATTTGATCCAAACAGCTTTGTTTGAATGTGTTTGACTTTCATTTGATTCAATAAGCTTTGTAGAATGTATTTGACTTTCATTTGAATCAAATAACTTTGTTTGACTGTGTTTGACTTTCATTAGATTCAATTTGCTTTGTAGAATGTATTTGACTTTCATTTTCTTCAAATAGCTTTGTTTGAATGTGTTTGACTTTCATTTGATTCAATTAGCTTTGTAGAATGTATTTGACTTTCATTTAATTAAAATAGCTTTGTTTGAATGTGTTTGACTTTCATTTGATTCAATTAGCTTTGTCCGAATGTGTTTGACTTTCATTTGATTCAATTAGCTTTGTAGAATGTATTTGACTTTCATTTTCTTCAAATAGCTTTGTTTGAAGGTGTTTGACTTTCATTTGATTCAATTAGCTTTGTTTGAATGTGTTTGACTTTCATTTGATTCAATTAGCTTTGTAGAATGTATTTGACTTTCATTTGATTCAAATAGCTTTGTTTGAATGTGTTTGACTGAATGATTCAATTAGCTTTGTAGAATGTATTTTACTGTCATTTGATTCAAATAGCTTTGTTTGAATGTGTTTGAATTTCATTTAATTCAATTTGCTTTGTAGAATGTGTTTGACTGTAATTTGATTCAAATAGCTTTGTTTGAATGTGTTTGAATTTCATTTAATTCAATTTGCTTTGTAGAATGCATTTCACTTTCATTTGATTTATATAGCTTTGTTTGAATGTGTTTGACTTTCATTCAAATTAAAAAGCTTTTTTTGAATGTGTTTGACTTTCATTTGATTTAAAAGGCTTTGTTTGAATATGTTTGACTTTCATTTGATTCAATTAGCTTTGTGGAATGTATTTTACTTTTATTTGATTTAATTAGCTTTGTTTTAATTTATTTGACTCTCATTTGATTCAAATAGCTTTGTAGAATGTATTTTACTTTTATTTTATTTAATTAGCTTTGTTTGAATTTATTTTACTCTCATTTGATTCAAACAGCTTTGTTTGAATGTGTTTGACTTTCATTTGATTCAATTAGCTTTGTAGAATGTATTTAACTTTAATTTGATTGAAATAGCTTTATTTGAATGTGTTTGACTTTCATTTGATTCAATTAGCTTTGTAGAATGTATTTGACTTTCATTTGTTTCGAAATCTTTGTTTGAATGTGTTTGACTTTCATTTAATTCAATTTGCTTTGTAGAATGCATTTCACTTTCATTTGATTTATATAGCTTTGTTTGAATGTGTTTGACTTTCATTTAAATTAAAAAGCTTTTTTTGAATGTGTTTGACTTTCATTTGATTTAAAAGACTTTGTTTGAATGTGTTTGACTTTCATTTGATTCAATTAGCTTTGTAGAATGTATTTTACTTTTATTTTATTTAATTAGCTTTGTTTTAATTTATTTGACTCTTATTTGATTCAAACAGCTTTGTTTGAATGTGTTTGACTTTCATTTGATTCAATTAGCTTTGTAGAATGTATTTGACTTTCATTTGAATCAAAAAGTTTGTTTGACTGTGTTTGAATTTGATTTGATTCAATTTGCTTTGTAGAATGTATTTGACTTTCATTTTCTTCAAATAGCTTTGTTTGAATGTGTTTGACTTTCATTTGATTCAATTAGCTTTGTTTGAATGTGTTAAACTTTCATTTGATTCAATTAGCTTTGTAGAATGTATTTGACTTTCATTTGATTCAAATAACTTTGTTTGAATGTGTTTGACTTTCAATTGATTCAATTAGCTTTGTAGAATGTATTTTACTGTCATTTGATTCAAATAGCTTTGTTTGAATGTGTTTGAATTTCATTTAATTCAATTTGCTTTGTAGAATGCATTTTACTTTCATTTGATTTATATAGCTTTGTTTGAATGTGTTTGACTTTCATTTAAATTAAAAAAGCTTTTTTGAATGTGTTTGACTTTCAATTGATTTAAAAGACTTTGTTTTAATGTGTTTGACTTTCATTTGATTCAATTAGCTTTGTAGAATGTATTTTAATTTTATTTTATTTAATTAGCTTTGTTTGAATTTATTTGACTCTCATTTGATTCAAACAGCTTTGTTTGAATGTGTTTGACTTTCATTTGATTCAATTAGCTTTGTAGAATGTATTTGACTTTCATTTGAATCAAATAACTTTGTTTGATTGTGTTTGACTTTCATTTGATTCAATTCGCTTTGTAGAATGTATTTGACTTTCATTTTCTTCAAATAGCTTTGTTTGAATGTGTTTGACTTTCATTTGATTCAATTAGCTTTGTAGAATGTATTTGACATTCATTTAATTAAAATAGCTTTGTTTGAATGTGTTTGACTTTCATTTGATTCAATTAGCTTTGTTTGAATGTGTTTGACTTTCATTTGATTCAATTTGCTTTGTAGAATGTATTTGACTTTCATTTGATTCAAATAGCTTTGTTTGAATGTGTTTGACTTTCAATTGATTCAATTAGCTTTGTAGAATGTGTTTGACTGTCAGTTGATTCAAATAGCTTTGTTTGAATGTGTTTGAATTTCATTTAGATCAATTTGCTTTGTAGAATACATTTCACTTTCATTTGATTTATATAGCTTTGTTTGAATGTGTTTGACTTTCAATTGATTCAATTAGCTTTGTAGAATGTGTTTGACTGTCATTTGATTCAAATAGCTTTGTTTGAATGTGTTTGAATTTCATTTAGATCAATTTGCTTTGTAGATGCATTTCACTTTCATTTGATTAAAATAGCTTTGTTTGAATGTGTTTGACTTTCATTTGATTCAATTAGCTTTGTAGAATGTATTTGACTTTCATTTGATTGAAATAGCTTTATTTGAATGTGTTTGACTTTCATTTGATTCAATTAGCTTTGTAGAATGTATTTGACTTTCATTTGATTCAAAATCTTTGTTTGAATGTGTTTGACTTTCATTTGATTCAAATAGCTGTGTTTGAATGTGATTGACTTTCATTTGATTCAATTAGCTTTGTAGAATGTATTTGACTTTCATTTGAGTCAAATAACTTTGTTTGACTGTGTTTGACTTTCATTTGTTTCAATTTGCTTTGTAGAATGTATTTGACTTTCATTTTCTTCAAATAGCTTTGTTTGAATGTGTTTGACTTTTATTTGATTCAATTAGCTTTGTAGAATGTATTTGACATTCATTTAATTAAAATAGCTTTGTTTGAATGTGTTTGACTTTCATTTGATTCAATCAGCTTTGTTTGAATGTGTTTGACTTTCATTTGATTCAATTAGCTTTGTAGAATGTATTTGACTTTCATTTGATTCAAATAGCTTTGTTTGAATGTGTTTGACTTTCAATTGATTCAATTAGCTTTGTAGAATGTATTTTACTGTCATTTGATTCAAATAGCTTTGTTTGAATGTGTTTGAATTTCATTTAATTCAATTTGCTTTGTAGAATGCATTTCACTTTCATTTGATTTATATAGCTTTGTTTGAATGTGTTTGACTTTCATTTAAATTAAAAAGCTTTTTTTGAATGTGTTTGACTTTCATTTGATTTAATTAGCTTTGTAGAATGTATATTACTTTTATTTTATTTAATTAGCTTTGTTTGAATTTATTTGACTCTCATTTGATTCAAACAGCTTTGTTTGAATGTGTTTGACATTCATTTGATTCAATTAGCTTTGTAGAATGTATTTGACTTTCATTTTCTTCAAATAGCTTTGTTTGAATGTGTTTGACTTTTATTTGATTCAATTAGCTTTGTAGAATGTAATTGACATTCATTTAATTAAAATAGCTTTGTTTGAATGTGTTTGACTTTCATTTGATTCAATTAGCTTTGTTTGAATGTGTTTGACTTTCATTTGATTCAATTAGCTTTGTAGAATGTATTTGACTTTCATTTGATTCAAATAGCTTTGTTTGAATGTGTTTGACTTTCAATTGATTCAATTAGCTTTGTAGAATGTATTTTACTGTCATTTGATTCAAATAGCTTTGTTTGAATGTGTTTGAATTTCATTTAATTCAATTTGCTTTGTAGACTGCATTTCACTTTCATTTGATTTATATAGCTTTGTTTGAATGTGTTTGACTTTCATTTAAATTAAAAAGCTTTTTTTTGAATGTGTTTGACTTTTATTTGATTTAAAAGACTTTGTTTGAATGTGTTTGACTTTCATTTGATTCAATTAGCTTTGTAGAATGTATTTTACTTTTATTTTATTTAATTAGCTTTGTTTGAATTTATTTGACTCTCATTTGATTGAAACAGCTTTGTTTGAATGTGTTTGACTTTAATTTGATTCAATTAGCTTTGTAGAATGTATTTGACTTTCATTTGAATCAAATAACTTTGTTTGACTGTGTTTGACTTTCATTTGATTCAATTTGCTTTGTAGAATGTATTTGACTTTCATTTTCTTCAAATAGCTTTGTTAGAATGTGTTTGACTTTCATTTGATTCAATTATCTTTGTTTGAATGTGTTTGACTTTCATTTGATTCAATTAGCTTTGTATGAATGTGTTTGACTTTCAATTGATTCAATTAGCTTTGTAGAATGTATTTTACTGTCATTTGATTCAAATAGCTTTGTTTTACTGTGTTTGAATTTCATTTAATTCAATTTGCTTTGTAGAATGTGTTTGACTGTAATTTGATTCAAATAACTTTGTTTGAATGTGTTTGAATTTCATTTAATTCAATTTGCTTTGTAGAATGCATTTCACTTTCATTTGATTTATATAGCTTTGTTAGAATGTGTTTGACTTTCATTCAAATTAAAAAGCTTTTTTTGAATGTGTTTGACTTTCATTTGATTTAAAAGGCTTTGTTTGAATGTGTTTAACTTTCATTTGATTCAATTAGCTTTGTAGAATGTATTTTACTTTTATTTGATTTAATTAGCTTTGTTTAAATTTATTTGACTCTCATTTGATTCAAATAGCTTTGTTTGAATGTGTTTGACTTTCATTTGATTCAATTAGCTTTGTAGAATGTATTTGACTTTCATTTGATTGAAATAGCTTTATTTGAATGTGTTTGACTTTCATTTGATTCAATTAGCTTTGTAGAATGTATTTGACTTTCATTTGATTCGAAATCTTTGTTTGAATGTGTTTGACTTTCATTTGATTCAATTAGCTTTGTTTGAATGTGTTTGAATTTAATTTAATTGAATTAGCTTTGTAGAATGTATTAGACTTTTATTTGATTTAATTAGCTTTGTTTTAATGTATTTGACTCTCATTTGATTCAAATAGCTTTGTTTGAATGTGTTTGACTTTCATTTGATTCAAATAGCTTTGATTGAATGTGTTTGACTTTCATTTGATTCAATAAGCTTTGTAGAATGTAATTGACTTTCATTCGATTAAAATAGCTTTGTTTGAATGTGCTTGACTTTCATTTGATTCAATTAGCTTTGTTTGAATGTGTTTGACTTTCATTTGATTCAATTAGCTTTGTTGAATGTATTTGACTTTCATTTGATTCAATTAGCTTTGTTTGAATGTGTTTGACTTTCATTTGATTCAATTAGCTTTGTAGAATGTATTTGACTCTCATTTGATTCAAATAGCTTTGTTTGGATGCGTTTAACTTTAATTTATTCAATTAGCTTTGTAGAATACATTTCACTTTCATTTAATTTAAACAACTTTGTTTGAATGTGTTTGACTTTCATTTGACTCAAATAGCTTTATTTGATTGCGTTTGACTTTCATTTGATACAGTTAGCTTTGTAGAACGTATTTGACTATCATTTGATTCAAATAGCTTTATTTGAATGTGTTTGACTTTCATTTGATTCAATTAGCTTTGTAGAATGTAATTGACTTTCATTAAAGTCAAATAACGTTGTTTGACTGTGTTTGATTTTCATTTGTTTCAATTTTCTTTGTAGAATGTATTTGACTTTCATTTTCTTCAAATAGCTTTGTTTGAATGTGTTTGACTTTCATTTGATTCAATTAGCTTTGTAGAATGTATTTGACATTCATTTAATTAAAATAGCTTTGTTTGAATGTGTTTGACTTTCATTTGATTCAATTAGCTTTGTTTGAATGTGTTTGACTTTCATTTGATTCAATTAGCTTTGTAGAATGTATTTGACTTTCATTCGATTAAAATAGCTTTGTTTGAATGTGCTTGACTTTCATTTGATTCAATTAGCTTTGTTTGAATGTGTTTGACTTTCATTTGATTCAATTAGCTTTGTTGAATGTATTTGACTTTCATTTGATTCAATTAGCTTTGTTTGAATGTGTTTGACTTTCAATAGATTCAATTAGCTTTGTAGAATGTATTTGACTCTCATTTGATTCAAATAGCTTTGTTTGAATGCGTTTAACTTTCATTTGATTCAATAAGCTTTGTAGAATACATTTCACTTTCATTTAATTTAAACAACTTTGTTTGAATGTGTTTGACTTTCATTTGACTCAAATAGCTTTATTTGATTGCGTTTGACTTTCATTTGATACAGTTACCTTTGTAGAACGTATTTGACTATCATTTGATTCAAATAGCTTTATTTGAATGTGTTTGACTTTCATTTGATTCAATTAGCTTTGTAGAATGTATTTGACTTTCATTAAAGTCAAATAACGTTGTTTGACTGTGTTTGATTTTCGTTTGTTTCAATTTTCTTTGTAGAATGTATTTGACTTTCATTTTCTTCAAATAGCTTTGTTTGAATGTGTTTGACTTTCATTTGATTCAATTAGCTTTGTAGAATGTATTTGACATTCATTTAATTAAAATAGCTTTGTTTGAATGTGTTTGACTTTCATTTGATTCAATTAGCTTTGTTTGAATGTGTTTGACTTTCATTTGATTCAATTAGCTTTGTAGAATGTATTTGACTTTCATTTGATTCAAATAGCTTTGTTTGAATGTGTTTGACTTTCAATTGATTCAATTAGCTTTGTAGAATGTATTTTACTGTCATTTGATTCAAATAGCTTTGTTTGAATGTGTTTGAATTTCATTTAATTCAATTTGCTTTGTAGAAAGCATTTCATTTTCATTTGATTTATATAGCTTTGTTTGAATGTGTTTGACTTTCATTTAAATTAAAAAGCTTTTTTTTGAATGTGTTTGACTTTCATTTGATTTAAAAGGCTTTGTTTGAATGTGTTTGACTTTCATTTGATGCAATTAGCTTTGCAGAATGTATTTTACTTTTATTTGATTTAATTAGCTTTGTTTGAATTTTTTTGACTCTCATTTGATTCAAATAGCTTTGTTTGAATGTGTTTGACTTTCATTTGATTCAATTAGCTTTGTAGAATGTATTTGACTTTCATTTGATTCAAATAGCTTTATTTGAATGTGTTTAACTTTCATTTGATTCAATTAGCTTTGTAGAATGTATTTGACTTTCTTTTTCTTCAAACAACTTTGTTTGAATGTGTTTGACTTTCATTTGATTCAATTAGCTTTGTAGAATGTATTTGACATTCATTTAATTAAAATAGCTTTGTTTGAATGTGTTTGACTTTCTTTTGACTCAATTAGCTTTGTTTGAATGTGTTTGACTTTCATTTGATTTAATTAGCTTTGTAGAATGTATTTGACTTTCAATTGATTCAAATAGCTTTGTTTAAATGTGTTTGACTTTCATTTGACTCAATTAGCTTTGTAGAATGTATTTGACTTTCATTTGATTCAAATAGCTTTATTTGAATGTGCTTGACTTTCATTTGATTCAATTAGCTTTGTAGAATGTATTTGACTCTCATTTCATTCAAATAGCTTTGTTTGAATGCGTTTAACTTTCATTTGATTCAATTAGCTTTGTAGAATACATTTCATTTTCATTTAATTTAAACAACTTTGTTTGAATGTGTTTGACTTTCATTTGACTCAAATAGCTTTATTTGATTGCGTTTGACTTTCATTTGATACAGTTAGCTTTGTAGAACGTATTTGACTATCATTTGATTCAAATAGCTTTATTTGAATGTGTTTGACTTTCATTTGATTCAATTAGCTTTGTAGAATGTATTTGACTTTCATTAAAGTCAAATAACGTTGTTTGACTGTGTTTGATTTTCATTTGTTTCAATTTTCTTTGTAGAATGTATTTGACTTTCATTTTCTTCAAATAGCTTTGTTTGAATGTGTTTGACTTTCATTTGATTCAATTAGCTTTGTAGAATGTATTTGACATTCATTTAATTAAAATAGCTTTGTTTGAATGTGTTTGACTTTCATTTGATTCAATTAGCTTTGTTTGAATGTGTTTGACTTTCATTTGATTCAATTAGCTTTGTAGAATGTATTTGACTTTCATTCGATTAAAATAGCTTTGTTTGAATGTGCTTGACTTTCATTTGATTCAATTAGCTTTGTTTGAATGTGTTTGACTTTCATTTGATTCAATTAGCTTTGTTGAATGTATTTGACTTTCATTTGATTCAATTAGCTTTGTTTGAATGTGTTTGACTTTCAATAGATTCAATTAGCTTTGTAGAATGTATTTGACTCTCATTTGATTCAAATAGCTTTGTTTGAATGCGTTTTAACTTTCAATTGATTCAATAAGCTTTGTAGAATACATTTCACTTTCATTTAATTTAAACAACTTTGTTTGAATGTGTTTGACTTTCATTTGACTCAAATAGCTTTATTTGATTGCGTTTGACTTTCATTTGATACAGTTACCTTTGTAGAACGTATTTGACTATCATTTGATTCAAATAGCTTTATTTGAATGTGTTTGACTTTCATTTGATTCAATTAGCTTTGTAGAATGTATTTGACTTTCATTAAAGTCAAATAACGTTGTTTGACTGTGTTTGATTTTCATTTGTTTCAATTTTCTTTGTAGAATGTATTTGACTTTCATTTTCTTCAAATAGCTTTGTTTGAATGTGTTTGACTTTCATTTGATTCAATTAGCTTTGTAGAATGTATTTTGACATTCATTTAATTAAAATAGCTTTGTTTGAATGTGTTTGACTTTCATTTGATTTAATTAGCTTTGTTTGAATGTGTTTTGACTTTCATTTGATTCAATTAGCTTTGTAGAATGTATTTGACTTTCATTTGATTCAAATAGCTTTGTTTGAATGTGTTTGACTTTCAATTGATTCAATTAGCTTTGTAGAATGTATTTTACTGTCATTTGATTCAAATAGCTTTGTTTGAATGTGTTTGAATTTCATTTAATTCAATTTGCTTTGTAGAAAGCATTTCATTTTCATTTGATTTATATAGCTTTGTTTGAATGTGTTTGACTTTCATTTAAATTAAAAAGCTTTTTTTTGAATGTGTTTGACTTTCATTTGATTTAAAAGGCTTTGTTTGAATGTGTTTGACTTTCATTTGATGCAATTAGCTTTGCAGAATGTATTTTACTTTTATTTGATTTAATTAGCTTTGTTTGAATTTATTTGACTCTCATTTGATTCAAATAGCTTTGTTTGAATGTGTTTGACTTTCATTTGATTCAATTAGCTTTGTAGAATGTATTTGACTTTCATTTGATTCAAATAGCTTTATTTGAATGTGTTTAACTTTCATTTGATTCACTTAGCTTTGTAGAATGTATTTGACTTTCATTTAATATGAAATCTTTGTTTGAATGTGTTTGACTTTCATTTGATCCAATTAGCTTTGTTTGAATGTGTTTTACTTTCATTTGATTCAATTCGCTTTGTTGAATGTATTTGACTTTCAGTTAATACAATTAGCTTTGTTTGAATGTGTTTTCACTTTCATTTGATTCAATTAGCTTTGTAGAATGCATTTCACTTTCATTTTATTCAAATAGCTTTGTTTGAATGTGTTGACTTTCATTTGATACAATTCTTTGTAGAAGTATTTGACTGTCATTTGATTCAAATAGCTTTGTTGAATGTATTTTGATCTGTTCATTATTGTAGATTCAATAGCTTTGTTTTAATGTGTTTGACTTTCATTTGATTTAAAAGACTTTGTTTAATGTGTTTGACTTTCATTTGATTCAATATTTGTAGAATGTATTTACTTTTATTTTTTTTTAATGTGTTTGACTTTCATTTGATTTAAAAGGCTTTGTTTGAATGTGTTAGAGTTTCATTTGATTCAAAAGGCTTTGTTGAATGTGTAGAGTTTCATTTGATTTAAAAGGCTTTTTTTGAATGCGTTTGACTTTCATTTGATTTAAAAGGCTTTGTTTGAATGTGTTAGAGTTTCATTTGATTTAAAAAGGCTTTGTTTGAATGTGTTTGACTTTCATTTGATCAATTAGCTTTGTAGAATGTATTTTATTTTATGTTGATTTTTAGCTTTGTTTGAATTTTTGATTTTGATCAACAGCTTTGTTTGAATGTGTTTGACTTTCATTTGATTCAATTAGCTTTGTTTGAATGTGATTTTGACTTTTCATTTGATAATTTTTGTTGATGTGTTTGACTTTCATTTGATTCAATTGCTTTGTAGAATGTATTTGACTTTTCATTTGATTCAAATAGCTTTGTTTGAATGTGTTTTGAACTTTCATTTGATTCAATTTAGCTTTGTTTAGAATGTATTTGACTTTCATTTGATTAAATAGCTTTGTTTTGAATGTGTTTGACTTTCATTTGATTCAATTAGCTTTGTAGAATGTATTTTGACTTTCATTTTATTCAAAATAGCTTTGTTTGAATGTGTTTGATTTCATTTGATTCAATTAGCTTTGTTTGAATGTGTTTGACTTTTTTTTAAATGTTTGTTTGATTTTTTGATTTCATTTGAATTTTTGCTTTTTGTTAATTTTTGTAGAATGTATTTTACTTTCATTTGATTCAAATAGCTTTGTTTGAATGTGTTTGACTTTCATTGAATTCAAATAGCTTTGTAGAATGTGTTTGACTTTCATTTGATTCAATAGCTTTTGTTTGAATGTGTTTGAATTTCATTTGATTCAATTTGCTTTGTAGAATGTATTTACTGTTATTGTTAATAGCTTTGTTTTGAATGTGTTTGATTTCATTAATTCAATTTGTTTGTAGAATGGCTTTGTTTGAATGTGTTTGAACTTTTATCATTTGATTTAATTAGCTTTGGTTGCTTTAGAATGTTTTACATTTTATTTATTTAATATTAGCTTTGTTTAAATTTTTTTTGACTCTCATTTGATTCAATAGCTTTGTTTGATGTGTTTGATTTCATTTGAGTCAATTAGCTTTGTAGAATGTATTTGACTTTCATTTGATTCAAATAGCTTTATTTGAATGTGTTTGACTTTCATTGATTCAATTAGCTTTGTAGAATGTATTTGACTTTTTATTTTTTGTTCGATTTGAATTTCAATTGATTCAAATAACTTTGTTTGAATGTGTTTGACTTTCATTTGATTCAATAAGCTTTGTAGAATGTATTTGACTTTCATTTGATTCAAATAGCTTTGTTTGAATGTGTTTGACTTTCATTTGATTCAATTAGCTTTGTAAAATGTATTTGACTTTTTTCAAATAACTTTGTTTGACTGTGTTTGACTTTCATTTAAATTAAAAGCTTTTTTTGAATGTGTTTGACTTTCATTTGATTTAAAAGGCTTTGTTTGAATGTGTTTGACTTTCATTTGATTCAATTAGCTTTGTAGAATGTATTTTACTTTTATTTGATTTAATTAGCTTTGTTTGAATTTATTTGACTCTCATTTGATTCAAATAGCTTTGTTTGAATGTGTTTGACTTTCATTTGATTCAATTAGCTTTGTTGCTTTGACTTTCATTTGATTCAATTAGCTTTGTAGAATGTATTTGACTTTCATTTAATTCAAATAGATTTGTTTGAATGTGTTTGCCTTTCATTTGATTCAATTAGCTTTGTTTGAATGTGTTGACTTTCATTTGATTCAATTAGCTTTGTAGAATGTATTTGACTTTCATTTAATTCAAATAGATTGTTTGAATGTGTTTGACTTTCATTTGATTCAATTAGCTTTGTTTGAATGTGTTTGACTTTCATTTGATTCAATTAGCTTTGTAGAATGTATTTGACTTTCATTTGATTCGAAATCTTTGTTTCAATGTGTTTGACTTTCATTTGATTCAATTAGCTTTGTTTGAATGTGTTTGACTTTAATTTAATTCAATTAGCTTTGTAGAATGTATTAAACTTTTATTTGATTTAATTAGCTTTGTTTGAATGTATTTGACTCTCATTTGATTCAAATAGCTTTGTTTGAATGTGTTTGACTTTCATTTGATTCAAATAGCTTTGTTTGAATGTGTTTGACTTTCATTTGATTCAATTAGCTTTGTAGAATGTATTTGACTTTCATTTGATTCAAATAGCTTTGTTTGAATGTGTTTGACTTTCATTTGATTCAATTAGCTTTGAATGTATTTGACTTTCATTTTCAAATAACTTTGTTTGAATGTTTGACTTTCATTTAAATTAAAAAGCTTTTTTTGAAAGTGTTTGACTTTCATTTGATTTAAAAGCTTTGTTTGAATGTGTTTGACTTTCATTTGATTCAATTAGCTTTGTAGAATGTATTTTACTTTTATTTGATTTAATTAGCTTTGTTTGAATTTATTTGACTCTCATTTGATTCAAATAGCTTTGTTTGAATGTGTTTGACTTTCATTTGATTCAATTAGCTTTGAAGAATGTATTTGACTTTCATTTGATTCAAATAGCTTTATTTGAATGTATTTGACTTTCATTTGATTCAATTAGCTTTGTAGAATGTATTTGACTTTCATTTAATTCAAATAGATTTGGTTGAATGTGTTTGCCTTTCATTTGATTCAATTAGCTTTGTTTGAATGTTTGACTTTCATTTGATTCAATTAGCATTTGACTTTCATTTAATTTAGTTTGCTTTGACTTTCATTTGATTCAATTAGCTTTGTTTGAATGTGTTTGACTTTCATTTGATTCAATTAGCTTTGTAGAATGTATTTGACTTTCATTTGATTCGAAATCTTTGTTTCAATGTGTTTGACTTTTATTTGATTCAATTAGCTTTGTTTGAATGTGTTTGACTTTAATTTAATTCAATTAGCTTTGTAGAATGTATTAAACTTTTATTTGATTTAATTAGCTTTGTTTGAATGTATTTGACTCTCATTTGATTCAAATAGCTTTGTTTGAATGTGTTTGACTTTCATTTGATTCAATTAGCTTTGTTTGAATGTGTTTGACTTTCATTTGATTCAATTAGCTTTGTTGAATGTATTTGAATTTCATTTGATTCAAATAGCTTTGTTTGAATGCGTTTAACTTTCATTTGATTCAATTTGCTTTGTAGAATACATTTCACTTTCATTTAATTTTAACAACTTTGTTTGAATGTGTTTGACTTTCATTTGACTCAAATAGCTTTATTTGATTGCGTTTGACTTTCATTTGATACAATTAGCTTTGTAGAACGTATTTAACTTTCATTTGATTCAAATAGCTTTGTTTGAATGTGTTTGACTTTCATTTGATTCAATTAGCTTTGTAGAATGTATTTGACTTTCATTTGACTCAAATAACTTTGTTTGACTGTGTTTGACTTTCATTTGTTTCAATTTGCTTTGTAGAATGTATTTGACTTTCATTTTCTTCAATTAGCTTTGTTTAAATGTGTTTGACTTTCATTTGATTCAATAAGCTTTGTAGAATGTATTTTACTTTTATTTGATTTAATTAGCTTTATTTGAATGTGTTTGACTTTCATTTGATTCAATTATCTTTGTAGAATGTATTTGACTTTCATTTGATTCAATTAGCTTTGTAGAATGTATTTGACTTTTATTTGATTTAATTAGCTTTGTTTGAATGTATTTTACTCTCATTTGATTCAAATAGCTTTGTTTGAATGTGTTTCACTTTTATTTGATTCAATTAGCTTTGTAGAACGTATTTGACTTTCATTTGATTCAAATAGCTTTGTTTTAATGTGTTTGACTTTCATTTGATTCATCAGCTTTGTAGAATGTATTTGAATTTCAATTGATTCAAATAGCTTTGTTTGAATGTGTTTGACTTTCATTTGATTCAATTAGCTTTGTAGAATGTATTTGACTTTCATTTGATTCAAATAGCTTTGTTTGAATGTGTTTGACTTTAATTTGATTCAATTAGCTTTGTAAAATGTATTTGACTTTCATTTGAGTCAAATAACTTTGTTTGACTGTGTTTGACTTTCATTTAAATTAAAAAGCTTTTTTTGAATGTGTTTGACTTTCATTTGATTTTAAAGGCTTTGTTTAATGTGTTTGACTTTCATTTGATTCAATTAGCTTTGTAGAATGTATTTTACTTTTATTTGATTTAATTAGCTTTTTTGAATTATTTGACTCTCATTTGATTCAAATAGCTTTGTTTGAATGTGTTTGACTTTCATTTGATTCAATTAGCTTTGAAGAATGTATTTGACTTTCATTTGATTCAAATAGCTTTATTTGAATGTATTTGACTTTCATTTGATTCAATTAGCTTTGTAGAATGTATTTGACTTTCATTTAATTCAAATAGATTTGTTTGAATGTGTTTGACTTTCATTTGATTCAATTAGCTTTGTTTGAATGTGTTTGACTTTCATTTGATTCAATTAGCTTTGTAGAATGTATTTGACTTTCATTTAATTCAAATAGCTTTGTTTGAATGTGTTTGACTTTCAATTGATTCAATTAGCTTTGTAGAATGTATTTGACTGTCATTTGATTCAAATAGCTTTGTTTGAATGTGTTTGAATTTCATTTAATTCAATTTGCTTTGTAATGCATTTCACTTTCATTTGATTTATATAGCTTCGTTTGAATGTGTTTGACTTTCATTTAAATTAAAAAGCTTTTTTGAATGTATTTGACTTTCATTTGATTTAAAAGGCTTTGTTTGAATGTGTTTGACTTTCATTGATTCAATTAGCTTTGTAGAATGTATTTTACTTTTATTTGATTTAATTAGCTTTTTTAAATTTATTTGACTCTCATTTGATTCATAGCTTTGTTTGAATGTGTTTGACTTTCATTTGATTCAATTAGCTTTGTAAATATATTTGACTTTCATTTGATTTAAATAGCTTTTTGAATGTGTTTGATTTCATTTGATTCAATTAGCTTTGTAGAATGTATTTGACTTTTATTGATTCGAAATCTTTGTTTGAATGTGTTTGACTTTCATTTGATTCAATTAGCTTTGTTTGAATGTGTTTGACTTTAATTTAATTCAATTAGCTTGTAGAATGTATTAGACTTTTATTTGATTTAATTAGCTTTGTTTGAATGTATTTAACTCTCATTTGATTCAAATAGCTTTGTGAATGTGCTTGACATTCATTTGATTAAATTAGCTTCGTTTGAATGTTTTGACTTTCATTTGATTCAATTAGCTTTGTTGAATGTGTTTGACTTTCATTTGATTCAATTAGCTTTTTTTTGAATGTGTTTGACTTTCATTTGATTCAATTATCTTTTTAGAATGTATTTGACTTTCATTTGATTCAATTAGCTTTGTAGAATGTATTTAACTTTTATTTGATTTAATTAGCTTGTTTGAATGTATTTTACTCTCATTTGATTCAAATAGCTTTGTTTGAATGTGTTTCACTTTTATTTGATTCAATTAGCTTTGTAGAACGTATTTGACTTTCATTTGATTCAAATAGCTTTGTTTGAATGTGTTTGACTTTCATTTGAGCTTTGTAGAATGTATTTGACTTTCAATTGATTCAAATAGCTTTGTTTGAATGTGATTTAGCTTTGTAGAATGTATTTGACTTTCATTTGATTCAAATAGCTTTGTTTGAATGTGTTTGACTTTCATTTGATTCAATTAGCTTTGTAAAATGTATTTGACTTTCATTTGAGCTTTGTTTGATGTGTTTGATTTCATTTAAATTAAAAAGCTTTTTTGAATGTGTTTGACTTTCATTTGATTTAAAAGGCTTTGTTTGAATGTGTTTGACTTTCATTTGATTCAATTAGCTTTGTAGAATGTATTTTACTTTTATTTGATTTAATTAGCTTTGAATTTGATTTAGCTTTTGAATGTGTTTTTCATTTGATTCAATTAGCTTTCATTTGATTCAAATAGCTTTGTTTGTTTGACTTTCATTTGATTCAATTAGCTTTGTAGAATGTATTTGACTTTCATTTAATTCAAATAGATTTGTTTGAATGTGTTTGACTTTCATTTGATTCAATTAGCTTTGTTTGAATGTGTTTGACTTTCATTTGATTCAATTAGCTTTGTAGAATGTATTTGACTTTCATTTATTCAAATAGCTTTGTTTGAATGTGTTTGACTTTCATTGATTCAATTAGCTTTGTAGAATGTATTTGACTGTCATTTGATTCAAATAGCTTTGTTTGAATGTGTTTGAATTCATTTATTTCAATTTGCTTTGTAGAATGCATTTCACTTTCATTTGATTTATATAGCTTTGTTTGAATGTGTTTGACTTTCATTTAAATTAAAAAGCTTTTTTTTTAAATGTGTTTGACTTTCATTTGATTTAAAAGGCTTGTTTGAATGTGTTTGACTTTCATTTGATTTAATTAGCTTTGTAGAATGTATTTTACTTTTATTTGATTTAATTAGCTTTGAATTATTTAACTCTCATTTGATTCAAATAGCTTTGTTTTAATGTGTTTGACTTTCATTTGATTCAATTAGCTTTGTAGAATGTATTTGACTTTCATTTGATTCAAATAGCTTTATTTGAATGTGTTTGACTTTCATTTGATTCAATTAGCTTTGTAGAATGTATTTGACTTTCATTTGATTTGAAATCTTTGAATGTGTTTGACTTTCATTTGATTCAATTAGCTTTGTTTGAATGTGTTTGACTTTAATTTAATTCAATTAGCTTTGTAGAATGTATAGACTTTTATTTGATTTAATTAGCTTTGTTTGAATGTATTTGACTCTCATTTGTTTCGAATAGCTTTGTTTGAATGTGCTGACTTTCATTTGATTCAATTAGCTTTGTTGAATGTATTTGACTTTCATTTGATTCAATTAGCTTTGTTTGAATGTGTTTGACTTTCATTTGATTCAATTAGCTTTGTAGAATGTATTTAACTTTTATTTGATTTAATAAGCTTTTTTGAATTTATTTGACTCTCATTTGATTCAAATAGCTTTGTTTGAATGTGTTTGACTTTCATTTGATTCAATTAGCTTTGTAGAATGTATTTGACTTTCATTTGATTCAAATAGCTTTATTGAATGTGTTTGACTTTCATTTGATTCAATTAGCTTTGTAGAATGTATTTGACTTTCATTTGATTCGAAATCTTTGTTTGAATGTGTTTGACTTTCATTTGATTCAATTAGCTTAGTTTGGTGTTTGACTTTAATTTAATTCAATTAGGTTTGTAGAATGTATTAGAATTTTATTTTATTTAATTAGCTTTGTTTGAATGTATTTGACTTTAATTTGATTCAATTAGCTTTGTTTGAATGTGTTTGACTTTCATTTGATTCAATTAGCTTTGTAGAATGTATTTGACTCTCATTTGATTCAAATAGCTTTGTTTGAATGCGTTTAACTTTCATTTGATTCAATTTGCTTTGTAGAATACATTTCACTTTCATTTAATTTCTTTATTTGAATGTGTTTGACTTTCATTTGACTCAAATAGCTTTATTTGATTGCGTTTGACTTTCATTTGATACAATTAGCTTTGTAGAACGTATTTAACTTTCATTTGATTCAAATAGCTTTTTGAATGTGTTTGACTTTCATTTGATTCAATTAGCTTTGTAGAATGTATTTGACTTTCATTTGACTCAAATAACTTTGTTTGACTGTGTTTGACTTTCATTTGTTTCAATTTGCTTTGTAGAATGTATTTGACTTTCATTTTCTTCAATTAGCTTTGTTTAAATGTGTTTGACTTTCATTTGATTCAATAGCCTTTTATTTGATTTTAATTTGAATGTTTGACTTTCATTTGATTCAATTATTGTAGAATGTATTTGACTTTCATTTGATTCAATTAGCTTTGTAGAATGTATTTGACTTTTATTTGATTTAATTAGCTTTGTTTGAATGTATTTTACTCTCATTTGATTCAAATAGCTTTGTTTGAATGTGTTTCACTTTTATTTGATTCAATTAGCTTTGTTAGAACGTATTTGACTTTCATTTGATTCAAATAGAATGTGTTTGACTTTCATTTGATTCCATCAGCTTTGTAGAATGTATTTGACTTTCAATTGATTCAAATAGCTTTGTTTGAATGTGTTTGACTTTCATTTGATTCAATTAGCTTTGTAGAATGTATTTGACTTTCATTTAATTCAAATAGCTTTGTTTGAATGTGTTTGACTTTCATTTGATTCAATTAGCTTTGTAAAATGTATTTGACTTTCATTTGATTCAAATAACTTTGTTTGACTGTGTTTGACTTTCATTTAAATTAAAAAGCTTTTTTTGAATGTGTTTGACTTTCATTTTATTAAAAGGCTTTGTTTGAATGTGTTTGACTTTCATTTGATTCAATTAGCTTTGTAGAATGTATTTTACTTTTATTTGATTTAATTAGCTTTGTTTGAATTTATTTGACTCTCATTTGATTCAAATAGCTTTGTTTGAATGTGTTTGACTTTCATTTGATTCAATTAGCTTTGGAATGTATTTGACTTTCATTTGATTCAAATAGCTTTATTTGAATGTATTTGACTTTCATTTGATTCAATTAGCTTTGTAGAATGTATTTGACTTTCATTTAATTCTTGAATGTGTTTGTTTGATTCAATTAGCTTTGTTTGAATGTGTTTGACTTTCATTTGATTCAATTAGCTTTGTAGAATGTATTTGACTTTCATTTAATTCTGAATGTTGACTTTCATTTGATTCAATTAGCTTTGTTTGAATGTGTTTGACTTTCATTTGATTCAATTAGCTTTGTAGAATGTATTTGACTTTCATTTGATTCAAATCTTTTTTGAATGTGTTTGACTTTCATTTGATTCAATAGCTTTGTTTGAATGTGTTTGACTTTAATTTAATTCAATTAGCTTTGTAGAATGTATTTACTTTTATTTGATTTAATTAGCTTTGTTTGAATGTATTTGACTCTCATTTGATTCAAATAGCTTTGTTTGAATGTGTTTGACTTTCATTTGATTCAAATAGCTTTGTTTGAATGTGTTTGACTTTCATTTGATTCAATTAGCTTTGTTGAATGTATTTGAATTTCATTTGATTCAAATAGCTTTGTTTGAATGCGTTTAACTTTCATTTGATTCAATTTGCTTTGTAGAATATATTTCACTTTCATTTAATTTAAACAACTTTGTTTGAATGTGTTTGACTTTCATTTGACTCAAATAGCTTTTTGATTGCGTTTGACTTTCATTTGATAATTAGCTTTGTAGAACGTATTTAACTTTCATTTGATTCAAATAGCTTTGTTTGAATGTGTTTGACTTTCATTTGATTCAATTAGCTTTGTAGAATGTATTTGACTTTCATTTGACTCAAATAACTTTGTTTGACTGTGTTTGACTTTCATTTGTTTCAATTTTGTGTATTTGACTTTCATTTTCTTCAATTAGCTTTGTTTGAATGTGTTTGACTTTCATTTGATTCAATAGCTTTGTAGAATGTATTTACTTTAGTTGAATGTGTTTGACTTTCATTTGATTCAATTACTTTGTAGAATGTATTTGACTTTCATTTGATTCAATTAGCTTTTAGAATGTATTTGACTTTTATTTGATTTAATTAGCTTTGTTTGAATGTATTTGACTCTCATTTGATTCAAAATAGCTTTGTTTGAATGTGTTTCACTTTTATTTGATTCAATTAGCTTTGTGTATTTGACTTTCATTTGATTCAAATAGCTTTTTTTTAATGTGTTTGACTTTCATTTGATTCCATAGCTTTGTAGAATGTATTTGACTTTCAATTGATTCAAATAGCTTTGTTTGAATGTTTGACTTTCATTTGATTCAATTAGCTTTGTAGAATGTATTTGACTTTCATTTTTCAAATAGCTTTGTTTGAATGTGTTTGACTTTCATTTGATTCAATTAGCTTTGTAAAATGTATTTGACTTTCATTTGAGTCAAATAACTTTGTTTGACTGTGTTTGACTTTCATTTAAATTAAAAAGCTTTTTTTGAATGTGTTTGACTTTCATTTATTTAAAAGGCTTTGTTTGAATGTGTTTGACTTTCATTTGATTCAATTAGCTTTTGTAGAATGTATTTTACTTTTATTTGATTTAATTAGCTTTGTTTGAATTTATTTGACTCTCATTTGATTCAAATAGCTTTGTTTGAATGTGTTTGACTTTCATTTGATTCAATTAGCTTTGAGAATGTATTTGACTTTCATTTGATTCAAATAGCTTTTATTTGAATGTGTTTGACTTTCATTTGATTCAATTAGCTTTGTAGAATGTATTTGACTTTCATTTAATTCAAATAGATTTGTTTGAATGTTTGTTTCATTTGATTCAATTAGCTTTGTTTGAATGTGTTTGACTTTCATTTGATTCAATTAGCTTTGTAGAATGTATTTGACTTTCATTTAATTCAATAGATTTGTTTGAATGTGTTTGACTTTCATTTGATTCAATTAGCTTTGTTTGAATGTGTTTGACTTTCATTTGATTCAATTAGCTTTGTAGAATGTATTTGATTTGATTCAAATCTTTGTTTCAATGTGTTTGACTTTCATTTGATTCAATTAGCTTTGTTTGAATGTGTTTGACTTTAATTTAATTCAATTAGCTTTGTAGAATGTATTAAACTTTTATTTGATTTAATTAGCTTTGTTTGAATGTATTTGTTTGATTCAAATAGCTTTGTTTGAATGTGTTTGACTTTCATTTGATTCAAATAGCTTTGTTTGAATGTGTTTGACTTTCATTTGATTCAATTAGCTTTGTTTGAATGTATTTGAATTTCATTTGATTCAAATAGCTTTGTTTGAATGCACTTTCATTTGATTCAATTTGCTTTGTAGACTTTCATTTAATTTTCTTTGTTTGAATGTGTTTGACTTTCATTTGACTCAAATAGCTTTTTGATTGCGTTTGACTTTCATTTGATTAGCTTTGTAGAACGTATTTAACTTTCATTTGATTCAAATAGCTTTGTTTGAATGTGTTTGACTTTCATTTGATTCAATTAGCTTTGTAGAATGTATTTGACTTTCATTTGATTCAAATACTTTGTTTGACTGTGTTTGACTTTCATTTGTTTCAATTTGCTTTGTAGAATGTATTTGACTTTCATTTTCTTCAATTAGCTTTGTTTAAATGTGTTTGACTTTCATTTGATTCAATAGCTTTGTAGAATGTATTTTTACTTTTATTTGATTTAATTAGCTTTATTTGAATGTGTTTGACTTTCATTTGATTCAATTATCTTTGTAGAATGTATTTGACTTTCATTTGATTCAATTAGCTTTGTGAATGTATTTGACTTTTATTTGATTTAATTAGCTTTGTTTGAATGTATTTTACTCTCATTTGATTCAAATAGCTTTGTTTGAATGTGTTTCACTTTTATTTGATTCAATTAGCTTTGTAGAACGTATTTGACTTTCATTTGATTCAAATAGCTTTGTTTTAATGTGTTTGACTTTCATTTGATTCCATCAGCTTTGTAGAATGTATTTGAATTTCAATTGATTCAAATAGCTTTGTTTGAATGTTTGACTTTCATTTGATTCAATTAGCTTTGTAGAATGTATTTGACTTTCATTTGATTCAAATAGCTTTGTTTGAATGTGTTTGACTTTCATTTGATTCAATTAGCTTTGTAAAATGTATTTGACTTTCATTTGAGTCAAATACTTTGTTTGACTGTGTTTGACTTTCATTTAAATTAAAAAGCTTTTTTGAATGTGTTTGACTTTCATTTGATTTAAAAGGCTTTGTTTGAATGTGTTTGACTTTCATTTGATTCAATTAGCTTTGTAGAATGTATTTTACTTTTATTTGATTTAATTAGCTTTGTTTGAATTTATTTGACTCTCATTTGATTCAAATAGCTTTGTTTGAATGTGTTTGACTTTCATTTGATTCAATTAGCTTTGAATTTATTTGACTTCATTTGATTCAAATAGCTTTGTTTGAATGTGTTTGACTTTCATTTGATTCAATTAGCTTTTGTATTTGACTTTCATTTGATTCAAATAGCTTTTTTGAATGTTTGACTTTCATTTGATTCAATTAGCTTTGTAGAATGTATTTGACTTTCATTTAATTCAAATACTTTGTTTGAATGTGTTTGCTTTCATTTGATTCAATTAGCTTTGTTTGAATGTGTTTGACTTTCATTTGATTCAATTAGCTTTGTAGAATGTATTTGACTTTCATTTGATTCTTTGTTTGAATGTGTTTGACTTTCATTTGATTCAATTACTTTCATTTGATTAGCTTTTTCATTTTTTTTTGAATTTGACTTTCATTTGATTCAATTAGCTTTGTTGAATGTGTTTGACTTTAATTTAATTCAATTAGCTTAGAATGTATTTTTTATTTGATTTAATTAGCTTTGTTTGAATGTATTTGACTCTCATTTGATTCAAATAGCTTTGTTTGAATGTGTTGACTTTCATTTGATTCAAATAGCTTTTTTGAATGTGTTTGACTTTCATTTGATTCAATTAGCTTTGTTGAATGTATTTGACTTCATTTGATTCAAATAGCTTTGTTTGAATGCGTTTAACTTTCATTTGATTCAATTTTGCTTTGTAGAATATATTTCACTTTCATTTAATTTAACAACTTTGTTTGAATGTGTTTGACTTTCATTTGACTCAAATAGCTTTATTTGATTGCGTAGCTTTGTGTATTTAACTTTCATTTGATTCAAATAGCTTTGTTTGAATGTGTTTGACTTTCATTTGATTCAATTAGCTTTGTAGAATGTATTTGACTTTCATTTGACTCAAATAACTTTGTTTGACTGTGTTTGACTTTCATTTGTTTCAATTTGCTTTGTAGAATGTATTTGACTTTCATTTCTTCAATTAGCTTTGTTTAAATGTGTTTGACTTTCATTTGATTCAATAGCTTTGTAGAATGTATTTTACTTTTATTTGATTTAATTAGCTTTATTTGAATGTGTTTGACTTTCATTTGATTCAATTATCTTTGTAGAATGTATTTGACTTTCATTTGATTCAATTAGCTTTGTAGAATGTATTTGACTTTTATTTGATTTAATTAGCTTTGTTTGAATGTATTTTATCATTTGATTCAAATAGCTTTGTTTGAATGTGTTTCACTTTTATTTGATTCAATTAGCTTTGTGTATTTGACTTTTTTGATAGCTTTGACTTTCATTTGATTCCATAGCTTTGATTTCAATTGATTCAAATAGCTTGTTTGAATGTGTTTGACTTTCATTTGATTCAATTAGCTTTGTAGAATGTATTTGACTTTCATTTGATTCAAATAGCTTTGTTTGAATGTGTTTGACTTTCATTTGATTCAATTAGCTTTGTAAAATGTATTTGACTTTCATTTGAGTCAAATAACTTTGTTTGACTGTGTTTGACTTTCATTTAAATTAAAAAGCTTTTTTTGAATGTGTTTGACTTTCATTTGATTTAAAAGGCTTTGTTTGAATGTGTTTGACTTTCATTTGATTCAATTAGCTTTGTAGAATGTATTTTACTTTTATTTGATTTAATTAGCTTTGTTTGAATTTATTTGACTTCATTTGATTCAAATAGCTTTGTTTGAATGTGTTTGACTTTCATTTGATTCAATTAGCTTTGAAGAATGTATTTGACTTTCATTTGATTCAAATAGCTTTATTTGAATGTATTTGACTTTCATTTGATTCAATTAGCTTTGTAGAATGTATTTGACTTTCATTTAATTCAAATAGATTTGTTTGAATGTGTTTGACTTTCATTTGATTCAATTAGCTTTGTTTGAATGTTTGACTTTCATTTGATTCAATTAGCTTTGTAGAATGTATTTGACTTTCATTTAATTCAAATAGCTTTGTTTGAATGTGTTTGACTTTCAATTGATTCAATTAGCTTTGTAGAATGTATTTGACTGTCATTTGATTCAAATAGCTTTGTTTGAATGTGTTTGAATTTCATTTAATTCAATTTGCTTTGTTGAATGCATTTCAATTTAATTTGATTTATATAGCTTGTTTGAATGTGTTTGACTTTCATTTAAATTAAAAAGCTTTTTTTGAATGTATTTGACTTTCATTTGATTTAAAAGGCTTTGTTTGAATGTGTTTGACTTTCATTGATTCAATTAGCTTTGTAGAATGTATTTTACTTTTATTTGATTTAATTAGCTTTTTTTAAATTTATTTGACTCTCATTTGATTCATATAGCTTTGTTTGAATGTGTTTGACTTTCATTTGATTCAATTAGCTTTGTAGAATATATTTGACTTTCATTTTATTTAAAATAGCTTTATTTGAATGTGTTTGATTTTCATTTGATTCAATTAGCTTTGTAGAATGTATTTGACTTTTATTGATTCGAAATCTTTGTTTGAATGTGTTTGACTTTCATTTGATTCAATTAGCTTTGTTTGAATGTTTGACTTTAATTTAATTCAATTAGCTTGTAGAATGTATTAGACTTTTATTTGATTTAATTAGCTTTGTTTGAATGTATTTGACTCTCATTTGATTCAAATAGCTTTGTTTGAATGTGCTTGACTTTCATTTGATTAATTAGCTTCGTTTGAATGTGTTTGACTTTCATTTGATTCAATTAGCTTTGTTTGAATGTGTTTGACTTTCATTTGATTCAATTAGCTTTTTGAATGTGTTTGACTTTCATTTGATTCAATTATCTTTGTAGAATGTATTTGACTTTCATTTGATTCAATTAGCTTTGTAGAATGTATTTGACTTTTATTTGATTTAATTAGCTTTGTTGAATGTATTTTACTCTCATTTGATTCAAATAGCTTTGTTTGAATGTGTTTCACTTTTATTTGATTCAATTAGCTTTGTAGAACGTATTTGACTTTCATTTGATTCAAATAGCTTTGTTTGAATGTGTTTGACTTTCATTTGATTCCATCAGCTTTGTAAAATGTATTTGACTTTCAATTGATTCAAATAGCTTTGTTTGAATGTGTTTGACTTTCATTTATTCAATTAGCTTTGTAGAATGTATTTGACTTTCATTTGATTCAAATAGCTTTGTTTGAATGTGTTTGACTTTCATTTGATTCAATTAGCTTTGTAAAATGTATTTGACTTTCATTTGAGTCAAATAACTTTGTTTGACTGTGTTTGACTTTCATTTAAATTAAAAAGCTTTTTTTGAATGTGTTTGACTTTCATTTGATTTAAAAGGCTTTGTTTGAATGTGTTTGACTTTCATTTGATTCAATTAGCTTTGTAGAATGTATTTTACTTTTATTTGATTTAATTAGCTTTGTTTGAATTATTTGACTCTCATTTGATTCAATAGCTTTGTTTGAATGTGTTTGACTTTCATTTGATTCAATTAGCTTTGAGAATGTATTTGACTTTCATTTGATTCAAATAGCTTTATTTGAATGTATTTGACTTTCATTTGATTCAATTAGCTTTGTAGAATGTATTTGACTTTCTTTGATTCGAAATCTTTGTTTGAATGTGTTTGACTTTCATTTGATTCAATTAGCTTTGTTTGAATGTGTTTGACTTTCATTTGATTCAATTAGCTTTGTAGAATGTATTTGACTCTCATTTATTCAAATAGCTTTGTTTGAATGCGTTTAACTTTCATTTGATTCAATTTGCTTTGTAGAATACATTTCACTTTCATTTAATTTAAACAAATTTGTTTGAATGTGTTTGACTTTCATTTGACTAAAATAGCTTTATTTGATTGCGTTTGACTTTCATTTGATACAATTAGCTTTGTGTATTTAACTTTCATTTGATTCAAATAGCATTGTTTGAATGTTTTGACTTTCATTTGATTCAATTAGCTTTGTAGAATGTATTTGACTTTCATTTGACTCAAATTGTTTGACTGACTTTCATTTGTTTCAATTTGCTTTGTAGAATGTATTTGACTTTCATTTGATTCAATTAGCTTTGACTTTCATTTGATTCAATTAGCTTTGTTTGAATGTGTTTGATTTTTTAATTCAATTAGCTTTGTAGAATGTATTAGACTTTTATTTGATTTAATTAGCTTTGTTTCAATGTATTTGACTCTCATTTGATTCGAATAGCTTTGTTTGAATGTGCTTGACTTTCATTTTGATTCAATTAGCTTTGTTGAATGTATTTGACTTTCATTTGATTCAATTAGCTTTGTTGAATGTGTTTGACTTTCATTTGATTCAATTAGCTTTGTAGAATGTATTTGACTCTCATTTGATTTCAAATAGCTTTGTTTGAATGCGTTTAACTTTCATTTGATTCAATTTGCTTTGTAGAAATTTCACTTTCATTTAATTTTAACAACTTTATTTGAATGTGTTTGACTTTCATTTGACTCAAATAGCTTTATTTGATTGCGTTTGACTTTCATTTGATACAATTAGCTTTGTAGAACGTATTTAACTTTCATTTGATTCAAATAGCTTTGTTTGAATGTGTTTGACTTTCATTTGATTCAATTAGCTTTGTAGAATGTATTTGACTTCCATTTGACTCAAATAACTTTGTTTGACTGTGTTTGACTTTCATTTTTTCAATTTGCTTTGTAGAATGTATTTGACTTTCATTTTCTTCAATTAGCTTTGTTTAAATGTGTTTGACTTTCATTTGATTCAATAAGCTTTGTAGAATGTATTTTACTTTTATTTGATTTAATTAGCTTTATTTGAATGTGTTTGACTTTCATTTGATTCAATTATCTTTGTAGAATGTATTTGACTTTCATTTGATTCAATTAGCTTTGTAGAATGTATTTGATTTTATTTGATTTAATTAGCTTTGTTTGAATGTATTTTACTCTCATTTGATTCAAATAGCTTTGTTTGAATGTGTTTCACTTTTATTTGATTCAATTAGCTTTGTAGAACGTATTTGACTTTCATTTGATTCAAATAGCTTTATTTTAATGTGTTTGACTTTCATTTGATTCCATCAGCTTTGTTAATGTATTTGACTTTCAATTGATTCAAATAGCTTTGTTTGAATGTGTTTGACTTTCATTTGATTCAATTAGCTTTGTAGAATGTATTTGACTTTCATTTAATTCAAATAGCTTTATTTGAATGTATTTGACTTTCATTTGATTCAATTAGCTTTGTAGAATGTATTGACTTTCATTTAATTCAAATAGATTTGTTTGAATGTGTTTGCCTTTCATTTGATTCAATTAGCTTTGTTTGAATGTGTTTGACTTTCATTTGATTCAATTAGCTTTGTAGAATGTATTTGACTTTCATTTAATTCAAATAGATTGTTTGAATGTGTTTGACTTTCATTTTGATTCAATTAGCTTTGTTTAATGTGTTTGACTTTCATTTGATTCAATTATTGTATTTGACTTCATTTGATTCGAAATCTTTGTTTCAATGTGTTTGACTTTCATTTGATTCAATTAGCTTTGTTTGAATGTGTTTGACTTTAATTTAATTCAATTAGCTTTGTAGAATGTATTAAACTTTTATTTGATTTAAATAGCTTTGTTTAAATGTATTTGACTCTCATTTGATTCAAATAGCTTTGTTTGAATGTGTTTGACTTTCATTTGATTCAAATAGCTTTGTTTGAATGTGTTTGACTTTCATTTGATTCAATTAGCTTTGTGAATGTATTTGAATTTCATTTGATTCAAATAGCTTTGTTTGAATGCGTTTAACTTTCATTTGATTCAATTTGCTTTGTAGAATACATTTCACTTTCATTTAATTTGATTCAATTAGCTTTGTTTGAATGTGTTTGACTTTCATTTGACTCAAATAGCTTTATTTGATTGCGTTTGACTTTCATTTGATACAATTAGCTTTGTAGAACGTATTTAACTTTCATTTGATTCAAATAGCTTTGTTTGAATGTGTTTGACTTTCATTTGATTCAATTAGCTTTGTAGAATGTATTTGACTTTCATTGACTCAAATAACTTTGTTTGACTGTGTTTGACTTTCATTTGTTTCAATTTGCTTTGTAGAATGTATTTGACTTTCATTTTCTTCAATTAGCTTTTTTTAAATGTGTTTGACTTTCATTTGATTCAATAAGCTTTGTAGAATGTATTTTACTTTTATTTGATTTAATTAGCTTTATTTGAATGTGTTTGACTTTCATTTGATTCAATTATCTTTGTAGAATGTATTTGACTTTTCATTTGATTCAATTAGCTTTGTAGAATGTATTTGACTTTTATTTGATTCAAATAGCTTTGTTTGAATGTGCTTGACTTTCATTTGATTAAATTAGCTTCGTTTGAATGTGTTTGACTTTCATTTGATTCAATTAGCTTTGTTGAATGTGTTTGACTTTCATTTGATTCAATTAGCTTTTTTTGAATGTGTTTGACTTTCATTTGATTCAATTATCTTTGTAGAATGTATTTGACTTTCATTTGATTCAATTAGCTTTGTAGAATGTATTTGACTTTTATTTGATTTAATTAGCTTTGTTTGAATGTATTTTTACTCTCATTTGATTCAAATAGCTTTGTTTGAATGTGTTTCACTTTTATTTGTTTCAATTAGCTTTGTAGAACGTATTTGACTTTCATTTGATTCAAATAGCTTTGTTTGAATGTGTTGACTTTCATTTGATTCAATTATCTTTGTAGAATGTATTCATTTGATTCAATTAGCTTTGTAGAATGTATTTGACTTTCAATTGATTCAAATAGCTTTGTTTGAATGTGTTTGACTTTCATTTGATTCAATTAGCTTTGTAGAATGTATTTGACTTTCATTTAATTCAAATAGCTTTGTTTGAATGTGCTTGACTTTCATTTGATTAAATTAGCTTCGTTTGAATGTGTTTGACTTTCATTTGATTCAATTAGCTTTGTTGAATGTGTTTGACTTTCATTTGATTCAATTAGCTTTTTTTGAATGTGTTTGACTTTCATTTGATTCAATTATCTTTGTAGAATGTATTTGACTTTCATTTGATTCAATTAGCTTTGTAGAATGTATTTGACTTTTATTTGATTTAATTAGCTTTATTTGAATGTATTTTTACTCTCATTTGATTCAAATAGCTTTGTTTGAATGTGTTTCACTTTTATTTGATTCAATTAGCTTTGTAGAACGTATTTGACTTTCATTTGATTCAAATAGCTTTGTTTTAATGTGTTTGACTTTCATTTGATTCCATCAGCTTTGTAGAATGTATCTGAATTTCAATTGATTCAAATAGCTTTGTTTGAATGTGTTTTGACTTTCATTTGATTCAATTAGCTTTGTAGAATGTATTTGACTTTCATTTGATTCAAATAGCACTGTTTGAATGTGTTTGACTTTCATTTGATTCAATTAGCTTTGTAAAATGTATTTGACTTTCATTTGAGTCAAATAACTTTGTTTGACTGTGTTTGACTTTCATTTAAATTAAAAAGCTTTTTTTGAATGTGTTTGACTTTCATTTGATTTAAAAGGCTTTG
>NW_018742622.1:0-23914 GCF_001683475.1 Chenopodium quinoa | reverse complement strand
TGACTTACATTTGATTCAACTGACTTTCATTTGATTCAATTAGCTCTGTTTGAATATCTTTCATTTGATTCAATTAGCTTTGTTTGAATGTGTTTACTTTCATTTGATTCAATTAGCTTTGTTTGAATGTGTTTTGACTTTCATTTGATTCAATTAGCTTTTTTGAATGTGTTTGACTTTCATTTGATTCAATTGCATTGCCTTTGACTTTCATTTGATTCAATTTTTTTGAATGTGTTTGACCTTTTATTGATTTAATTTGAATTTTTTTAGATGTTTTTACTTTCATTTGATTCTATTTTGTAGAATGCATTTGAATTTCATTTGATTCAAATAGCTTTGTCTGAATGTGTTTGACTTTCATTTAATTTAATAAGATTTTTTTAGATGTTTTTGCATTTCGTTTGATTCAATTAGCTTTGTTGAATGCATTTGACTTTAATTTGATTCAAAAAGCTCTGTTTGAATGTGTTTGACTTACATTTGATCCAATTAGCTTTGTTTGTGTTTGACTTTCTTTGATTCAATTAGCTTTGTTTGTTTCATTTGTTTTGAATGTGTTTGACTTTCATTTGATTCAATTATGTTTGAATGTTTGACTTTCATTTGATTCAATTAGGTTTGTTTGAATGTGTTGACTTTCATTTGATTCTGACTTTCATTTGTTTCAATTGCTTTGTTGAATGTTTTTGACTTTCATTTGATTCAATTAGCTTTGTAGAATGCATTTGACTTTCATTTGATTCAAATAGTTTGTTTGATGTGTTTGACTTTCATTGATTCATTTTTTTTGTTTTTTACTTTCATTTGATTCAATTTTGTAGAATGCATTTGACTTTCATTTGATTCAAATAGCTTGTTTGAATGTGTTTGACTTTCATTTGATTTAATTATTTTTTTTAGATTTTTTTGACTTTCATTTGATTCTTTGAATGTGACTTTCATTTGATTAATTAGCTTTGTAGATTGCATTTGACCTTCATTTGATTCAAAAAGCTCTTTGAATGTGTTTGACTTTCATTTGATTCAATTAGGTCTGTTGAATGTATTTGACTTTCATTTGATTCAATTAGGTTTGTTTGAATGTGTTTGACTTTCATTTGATTCAATTGGCTTTGTTGGAATGTTTTTGACTTTCATTTGATTCAATTAGCTTTGTAGAATGCATTTGACTTTCATTTGATTCAAATAGTTTAGTTTGAATGTGTTTGACTTTCATTGGATTCATTTGGCTTTGTTCGAATGTTTTTACTTTCATTTGATTCAATAAGCTTTGTAGAATGCATTTGACTTTCATTTGATTCAATTAGCTTTGTTTGAATGTGTTTGACTTTCATTTGATTTAATTAGGTTTGTTTGAATGTGTTTGACTTTCATTTGATTCAATTGGCTTTGTAGAAAGCATTTGACTTTCAATTTGAATGCATTTGATTTTATTTGATTTAAATAGCTTTGTTTGAATGTGTTTGACTTTTATTTGATTTAATTAGGTTTTTTTAGATGTTTTTCACTTTCATTTGATTCAAATAGCTTTGTCTGAATGTTTGACTTTCATTTGATTTAATTAGATTTTTTTGACTTTCATTTAATTCAATGAGCTTTGTTGAATGCATTTGACTTTCATTTGATTCAAAAAGCTCTGTTTGAATGTATTTGACTTACATTTGATTCTGTTAGGTTTGTTTGAATGTGTTTAACTTTCATTTAATTCAATTAGCTTTGTAGATTGCATTTGACTTTCATTTAACTCAAATAGCTTTGTTGAATGTGTTTGACTTTCATTTGATTCAAACAGCTTTGTCTGAATGTGTTTGACTTTCATTTGATTTAATTAGATTTTTTTAGATGTTTTTTACTTTCATTTGATTCAATTAGCTTTGTTGAATGCATTTGACTTTCATTTGATTCAAAAAGCTCTGTTTGAATGTATTTGACTTACATTTGATTCTGTTAGGTTTGTTTGAATGTGTTTAACTTTCATTTAATTCAATTAGCTTTGTAGATTGCATTTGACTTTCATTTAACTCAAATAGCTTTGTTGAATTTGACTTCAATTCAAACAGCTTTGTTGAATGTGTTTGACTTTCATTTGATTTAATTTTTTTTTTAGATGTTTTTTACTTTCATTTGATTCAATTATTGTTGAATGCATTTGACTTTCATTTGATTCAAAAAGCTCTGTTTGAATGTGTTTGACTTACATTTGATTCAATTAGCTTTGTTTGGATGTGTTTGACTTTCATTTGATTCAATTAGCTCTGTTTGAATTCTTTGACTTTCATTTGATTCAATTAGCTTTGTTTGAATGTGTTTTACTTTCATTTGATTCAATTAGCTTTGTTTGAATGTGTTTGACTTTCATTTGATTCAATTAGCTTTCTTTGAATGTGTTTGTTTTGATTCAATTAGCCTTTGACTTTCATTTGATTCAATTAGTTTTGTTTGAATGTGTTTGACCTTTATTGATTTAATTTGAATTTTTTAGATGTTTTTACTTTCATTTGATTACATTTGTAGAATGCATTTGAATTTCATTTGATTCAAATAGCTTTGTCTGAATGTGTTTGACTTTCATTTGATTTAATAAGATTTTTTTAGATGTTTTTGCATTTCGTTTGATTCAATTAGCTTTGTTGAATGCATTTGACTTTAATTTGATTCAAAAAGCTCTGTTTGAATGTGTTTGACTTACATTTGATCTAATCAGCTTTGTTTGAATGTGTTTGACTTTCATTTGATTCAATTAGTTTTGTTTGAATGTGTTTGACTTTCATTTGATTTAATTAGGTTTGTTTGAATGTGTTTGACTTTCATTTGATTCAATTGGCTTTGTAGAAAGCATTTGACTTTCAATAGCTTTGTTTGATTGCATTTGACTTTTATTTGATTTAAATAGCTTTGTTTGAATGTGTTTGACTTTCATTTGATTTAATTAGGTTTTTTTAGATGTTTTTTACTTTCATTTGATTCAATTAGCTTTGTTGAATGCATTTGACTTTCATTTGATTCAAAAAGCTCTGTTTGAATGTTTTTACTTACATTTGATTCTTTGTTTGAATGTGTTTAACTTTCATTTTTCAATTAGCTTGTTTGACTTTCATTTTCAAATATGAATGTGTTTGACTTTCATTTGATTCAAAAGCTTTGTTGAATGTGTTTGACTTTCATTTGATTAATTAGATTTTTTTTGATGTTTTTTTACTTTCATTTGATTCAATTAGCTTTGTTGAATGCATTTGACTTTCATTTGATTCAAAAAGCTCTGTTTGAATGTATTTGACTTACATTTGATTCTGTTAGGTTTGTTTGAATTGTTTAACTTTCATTTAATTCAATTAGCTTTGTAGATTGCATTTGACTTTCATTTTCAAATAGCTTTGTTGAATGTGTTGACTTTCATTTGATTCAAACAGCTTTGTTTGAATGTGTTTGACTTTCATTTGATTTAATTAGATTTTTTTAGATGTTTTTACTTTCATTTGATTCAATTAGCTTTGTTGAATGCATTTGACTTTCATTTGATTCAAAAAGCTTGTTTGAATGTGTTTGACTTCATTTGATTCAATTAATGTGTTTGACTTTCATTTGATTCAATTAGCTTGTTTGAATATTTGACTTTCATTTGATTCAATTAGCTTTGTTTGAATGTTTTACTTTTTTGATTCAATTATTGAATGTGTTTGACTTTCATTTGATTCAATTAGCTTTCTTTGAATGTGTTTGACTTTCATTTGATTCAATTGGCTTTATTTTGACTTTCATTTGATTCAATTAGTTTTTGTTTGAATGTGTTTGACCTTTTTGATTTAATTTGAATTTTTTTAGATGTTTTTACTTTCATTTGATTCTATTACATGCATTTGAATTTCATTTGATTCAAATAGCTTTGTCTGAATGTGTTTGACTTTCATTTTTTAATAAGATTTTTTTAGATGTTTTTGCATTTCGTTTGATTCAATTAGCTTTGTTGAATGCATTTGACTTTAATTTGATTCAAAATGCTCTGTTTGAATGTGTTTGACTTACATTTGATTCAATTAGCTTTGTAGAATGTTTGACTTTCATTTGATTCAATTAGCTTTGTTTGAATGTGTTTGACTTTCATTTGATTTAATTAGGTTTGTTTGAATGTGTTTGACTTTCATTTGATTCAATTGGCTTTGTAGAAAGCATTTGACTTTCATTTGAATTGCATTTGACAAATAGCTTTGTTTGAATGTGTTTGACTTTTATTTGATTTAATTAGGTTTTTTTAGATGTTTTTACTTTCATTTGATTCAATAGCTTTGTTGAATGTGTTTGACTTTCATTTGTTTAATTAGATTTTTTTGACTTTCATTTGATTCAATAGCTTTGTTGAATGCATTTGACTTTCATTTGATTCAAAAAGCTCTGTTTGAATGTATTTGACTTACATTTGATTCTGTTAGGTTTGTTTGAATGTGTTTAACTTTCATTTAATTCAATTAGCTTTGTAGATTGCATTTGACTTTCATTTAACTCAAATAGCTTTGTTGAATGTGTTTGACTTTCATTTGATTCAAACAGCTTTGTCTGAATGTGTTTGACTTTCATTTGATTTAATTAGATTTTTTTAGATGTTTTTTACTTTCATTTGATTCAATTAGCTTTGTTGAATGCATTGACTTTCATTTGATTCAAAAAGCTCTGTTTGAATGTATTTGACTTACATTTGATTCTGTTAGGTTTGTTTGAATGTGTTTAACTTTCATTTAATTCAATTAGCTTTGTAGATTGCATTTGACTTTCATTTAACTCAAATAGCTTTGTTGAATGTGTTTGACTTTCATTTGATTCAAACAGCTTTGTCTGAATGTGTTTGACTTTCATTTGATTTAATTAGATTTTTTAGATGTTTTTTCATTCATGTTTTTTACTTTCATTTGATTCAATTAAGCTTTGTGAATGCATTTGACTTTCATTTGATTCAATTAGCTTTGTTTTGATGTGTTTGACTTTCATTTGATTCAATTAGCTCTGTTTGAATATCTTTGACTTTCATTTGATTCAATTAGCTTTGTTTGAATGTGTTTTACTTTCATTTGATTCAAAACTGTTTGAATGTGTTCATTTGATTCAATTAGCTTTCTTTGAATGTTTTTGACTTTCATTTGATTCAATTAGCTTTATAGATTGCCTTTTCACTTTCATTTGATTCAATTAGTTTTGTTTGAATGTGTTTGACCTTTTATTGATTTAATTTGAATTTTTTTAGATGTTTTTACTTTCATTTGTTACATTTGTAGAATGCATTTGAATTTCATTTGATTCAAATAGCTTTGTCTGAATGTGTTTGACTTTCATTTGATTTAATAAGATTTTTTTAGATGTTTTTGCATTTCGTTTGATTCAATTAGCTTTGTTGAATGCATTTGACTTTTTTGATTCAAAAAGCTCTGTTTGAATGTGTTTGACTTACATTTGATCTAATCAGCTTTGTTTGAATGTGTTTGACTTTCATTCAATTAGTTTTGTTTGAATGTGTTTGACTTTCATTTGATTAATTAGGTTTGTTTGAATGTGTTTGACTTTCATTTGATTCAATTGGCTTTGTAGAAAGCATTTGACTTTCAATAGCTTGTTTGAGTGCATTTGACTTTTTTTGATTTAAATAGCTTTGTTTGAATGTGTTTGACTTTCATTTGATTTAATTAGGTTTTTTTAGATGTTTTTTACTTTCATTTGATTCAATTAGCTTTGTTGAATGCATTTGACTTTCATTTGATTCAAAGCTCTGTTTGAAACTTACATTTGATTCTTTGTTTGAATGTGTTTAACTTTCATTTAATTCAATTAGCTTTGTAGATTGCATTTGACTTTCATTTTCAAATAGCTTTGTTGAATGTGTTTGACTTTCATTTGATTCAAACAGCTTTTTGAATGTTTGACTTTCATTTGATTTAATTAGATTTTTTTTGATGTTTTTTACTTTCATTTGATTCAATTAGCTTTGTTGAATGCATTTGACTTTCATTTGATTCAAAAAGCTCTGTTTGAATGTTTGACTTACATTTGATTCTGTTAGGTTTGTTTGAATGTGTTTAACTTTCATTTAATTCAATTAGCTTTGTAGATTGCATTTGACTTTCATTTAACTCAAATAGCTTTGTTGAATGTGTTAGACTTTCATTTGATTCAAACAGCTTTGTCTGAATGTGTTTGACTTTCATTTGATTTAATTAGATTTTTTTAGAATGTTTTTTTACTTTCATTTGATTCAATTAGCTTTGTTGAATGCATTTGACTTTCATTTGATTTTTGTTTGAATGTGTTTGACTTACATTTGATTCAATTAGCTTTGTTTGGATGTGTTTGACTTTCATTTGATTCAATTAGCTCTGTTTGAATAGACTTTCATTTGATTCAATTAGCTTTTTTGAATGTGTTTTACTTTCATTTGATTCAATTAGCTTTGTTTGAATGTGTTTGACTTTCATTTGATTCAATTAGCTTTCTTTGAATGTGTTTGACTTCAATTGGCTTTATAGATTGCCTTTGACTTTCATTTGATTCAATTAGTTTTGTTTGAATGTGTTTGACCTTTTATTGATTTAATTTGAATTTTTTTAGATGTTTTTACTTTCATTTGATTCTATTTTTGTAGAATGCATTTGAATTTCATTTGATTCAAATAGCTTTGTCTGAATGTGTTTGACATTTTTTTAGATGTTTTTGATTTCGTTTGATTCAATTAGCTTTGTTGAATGCATTTGACTTTAATTTGATTCAAAATGCTCTGTTTGAATGTGTTTGACTTACATTTGATTCAATTAGCTTTCTTTGAATGTTTTGACTTTCATTTGATTCAATTAGCTTTATAGATTGCCTTTCACTTTCATTTGATTCAATTAGTTTTGTTTGAATGTGTTTGACCTTTTATTGATTTAATTTGAATTTTTTTAGATGTTTTTACTTTCATTTGATTCTATTACATTTGTAGAATGCATTTGAATTTCATTTGATTCAAATAGCTTTGTCTGAATGTGTTTGACTTTCATTTGATTTAATAGATTTTTTTAGATGTTTTTGCATTTTGTTTGATTCAATTAGCTTTGTTGAATGCATTTGACTTTATTTGATTCAAAAGCTCTGTTTGAATGTGTTTGACTTACATTTGATCTAATCAGCTTTGTTTGAATGTGTTTGACTTTCATTTTATTCAATTAGTTTTGTTTGAATGTGTTTGACTTTCATTTGATTAATTAGGTTTGTTTGAATGTGTTTGACTTTCATTTGATTCAATTGGCTTTGTAGAAAGCATTTGACTTTCAATAGCTTTGTTTGAGTGCATTTGACTTTTATTTGATTTAAATAGCTTTGTTTGAATGTGTTTGACTTTCATTTGATTTAATTAGGTTTTTTTAGATGTTTTTTACTTTCATTTGGTTCAATTAGCTTTGTTGAATGCATTTGACTTTCAATTGACTCAAAATGCTCTGTTTGAATGTGTTTGACTTACATTTGATCCAATTAGCTTTGTTTCAATGTGTTTGACTTTCATTTGATTCAATTAGCTTTGTAGATTGCATTTGACCGTCATTTGATTCAAAAAGCTCTTTTTGAATGTGTTTGACTTTCATTTGATTCAATTAGGTCTGTTTGAATGTATTTGACTTTCATTTGATTCAATTAGGTTTGTTTGAATGTGTTTGACTTTCATTTGATTCAATTAGGTTTGTTTGAATGTGTTTGACTTTCATTTGTTTCAATTGGCTTTGTTGGAATGTTTTTTGACTTTCATTTGATTCAATTAGCTTTGTAGAATGCATTTGACTTTCATTTGATTCAAATAGTTTAGTTTGAATGTGTTTTGACTTTCATTGGATTCATTTGGCTTTGTTCGAATGTTTTTTACTTTCATTTGATTCAATAAGCTTTGTAGAATGCATTTGACTTTCATTTGATTCAATTAGCTTTGTTTGATAGTGTTTGACTTTCATTTGATTCAATTAGCTCTGTTTGAATATCTTTGACTTTCATTTGATTCAATTAGCTTTGTTTGAATTGTGTTTTTACTTTCATTTGATTCAAAATGCTCTGTTTGAATGTGTTTGACTTACATTTGATTCAATTAGCTTTCTTTGAATGTTTTTTGACTTTCATTTGATTCAATTAGCTTTATAGATTGCCTTTCACTTTTATTTGATTCAATTAGTTTTGTTTGAATGTGTTTGACCTTTTATTGATTTAATTTGAATTTTTTTAGATGTTTTTGCTTTCATTTGATTCTATTACATTTGTAGAATGCATTTGAATTTCATTTGATTCAAATAGCTTTGTCTGAATGTGTTTGACTTTCATTTGATTTAATAAGATTTTTTTAGATGTTTTTGCATTTCGTTTGATTCAATTAGCTTTGTTGAATGCATTTGACTTTAGTTTGATTCAAAAAGCTCTGTTTGAATGTGTTTTGACTTACATTTGATCTAATCAGCTTTGTTTGAATGTGTTTGACTTTCATTTTATTCAATTAGTTTTGTTTGAATGTGTTTGACTTTCATTTGATTAAATTAGGTTTGTTTGAATGTGTTTGACTTTCATTTGATTCAATTGGCTTTGTAGAAAGCATTTGACTTTCAATAGCTTTGTTTGAGTGCATTTGACTTTTATTTGATTTAAATAGCTTTGTTTGAATGTGTTTGACTTTCATTTGATTTAATTAGGTTTTTTTTAGATGTTTTTTACTTTCATTTGGTTCAATTAGCTTTGTTGAATGCATTTGACTTTCAATTGACTCAAAATGCTCTGTTTGAATGTGTTTTGACTTACATTTGATCCAATTAGCTTTGTTTCAATGTGTTTGACTTTCATTTGATTCAATTAGCTTTGTAGATTGCATTTGACCGTCATTTGATTCAAAAAGCTCTTTTTGAATGTGTTTGACTTTCATTTGATTCAATTAGGTCTGTTTGAATGTATTTGACTTTCATTTGATTCAATTAGGTTTGTTTGAATGTGTTTGACTTTCATTTGTTTCAATTGGCTTTGTTGGAATGTTTTTTACTTTCATTTGATTCAATTAGCTTTGTAGAATGCATTTGACTTTCATTTGATTCAAATAGTTTAGTTTGAATGTGTTTGACTTTCATTGGATTCATTTGGCTTTGTTCGAATGTTTTTTACTTTCATTTTATTCAATAAGCTTTGTAGAATGCATTTGACTTTCATTTGATTCATTTAGCTTTGTTTGATAGTGTTTGACTTTCATTTGATTTAATTAGGTTTGTTTGAATGTGTTTGACTTTCATGTGATTCAATTGGCTTTGTAGAAAGCATTTGACTTTCAATAGCTTTGTTTGAATGCATTTGACTTTTATTTGATTTAAATAGCTTTGTTTGAATGTGTTTGACTTTTATTTGATTTAATTAGGTTTTTTTAGAATGTTTTTCACTTTCATTTGATTCAAATAGCTTTGTCTGAATGTGTTTGACTTTCATTTGATTTAATTAGATTTTTTTTGACTTTCATTTAATTCAATGAGCTTTGTTGAATGCATTTGACTTTCATTTGATTCAAAAAGCTCTGTTTGAATGTATTTGACTTACATTTGACTCTGTTAGGTTTGTTTGAATGTGTTTAACTTTCATTTAATTCAATTAGCTTTGTAAATTGCATTTGACTTTCATTTAACTCAAATAGCTTTGTTGAATGTGTTTGACTTTCATTTGATTCAAACAGCTTTGTCTGAATGTGTTTGACTTTCGTTTGATTTAATTAGATTTTTTTAGATGTTTTTTACTTTCATTTGATTCAATTAGCTTTGTTGAATGCATTTGACTTTCATTTGATTCAAAAAAGCTCTGTTTGAATGTGTTTGACTTACACTTGATTCAATTAGCTTTGTTTGGATGTGTTTGACTTTCCATTTGATTCAATTAGCTCCGTTTGAATATCTTGGACTTTCATTTGATTCAATTAGCTTTGTTTGAATGTGTTTTTACTTTCATTTGATTCAATTAGCTTTGTTTGAATGTGTTTGACTTTCATTTGATTCAATTAGCTTTCTTTGAATGTGTTTGACTTTCATTTGATTCAATTAGCTTTATAGATTGCCATTTGACTTTCATTTGATTCAATTAGTTTTGTTTGAATGTGTTTGACCTTTTATTGATTTAATTTGAATTTTTTTAGATGTTTTTACTTTCATTTGATTCTATTACATTTGTAGAATGCATTTGAATTTCATTTGATTCAAATAGCTTTGTCTGAATGTGTTTGACTTTCATTTAATTTAATAAGATTTTTTTAGATGTTTTTGCATTTCGTTTGATTCAATTAGCTTTGTTGAATGCATTTGACTTTAATTTGATTCAAAAAGCTCTGTTAGAATGTGTTTGACTTACATTTGATCTAAATCAGCTTTGTTTGAATGTGTTTCACTTTCATTTGATTCAATTAGTTTTGTTTGAATGTGTTTGACTTTCATTTGATTTAATTAGGTTTGTTTGAATGTGTTTGACTTTCATTTGATTCAATTGGCTTTGTAGAAAGCATTTTGACTTTCAATAGCTTTGTTTGAGTGCATTTGACTTTTTATTTGATTTAAATAGCTTTGTTTGAATGTGTTTTGACTTTCATTTTGATTTAATTAGGTTTTTTTAGATGTTTTTTACTTTCATTTGGTTCAATTAGCTTTGTTGAATGCATTTGACTTTCAATTGACTCAAAATGCTCTGTTTGAATGTGTTTGACTTACATTTGATCCAATTAGCTTTGTTTCAATGTGTTTGACTTTCATTTGATTCAATTAGCTTTGTAGATTGCATTTGACCGTCATTTGATTCAAAAAGCTCTTTTTGAATGTGTTTGACTTTTCATTTGATTCAATTAGGTCTGTTTGAATGTATTTGACTTTCATTTGATTCAATTAGGTTTGTTTGAATGTGTTTGACTTTCATTTGATTCAATTAGGTTTGTTTGAATGTGTTTGACTTTCATTTGTTTCAATTGGCTTTGTTGGAATGTTTTTGACTTTCATTTGATTCAATTAGCTTTGTAGAATGCATTTGACTTTCATTTGATTCAAATAGTTTAGTTTGAATGTGTTTTGACTTTCATTGGATTCATTTGGCTTTGTTCGAATGTTTTTTACTTTCATTTGATTCAATAAGCTTTGTAGAATGCATTTGACTTTCATTTGATTCAATTAGCTTTGTTTGATAGTGTTTGACTTTCATTTGATTTAATTAGGTTTGTTTTGAATGTGTTTTGACTTTCATGTGATTCAATTGGCTTTGTAGAAAGCATTTGACTTTTCAATAGCTTTGTGTTGAATGCATTTGACTTTTATTTGATTTAAATAGCTTTGTTTGAATGTGTTTGACTTTTATTTGATTTAATTAGGTTTTTTTAGATGTTTTTCACTTTCATTTGATTCAAATAGCTTTGTCTGAATGTGTTTGACTTTCATTTGATTTAATTAGATTTTTTTGACTTTCATTTAATTCAATGAGCTTTGTTGAATGCATTTTTGATTCAAAAAGCTCTGTTTGAATGTATTTGACTTACATTTGATTCTGTTAGTTTGTTTGAATGTTTAACTTTCATTTAATTCAATTAGCTTTGTAGATTGCATTTGACTTTCATTTAACTCAAATAGCTTTGTTGAATGTTTGACTTTCATTTGATTCAAAATGAATGTGTTTGACTTTCATTTGATTTAATTAGATTTTTTTGATGTTTTTACTTCATTTGATCCAATTAGCTTTGTTGAATGCATTTGACTTTCATTTGATTCAAAAAGCTCTGTTTGAATGTATTTGACTTACATTTGATTCTGTTAGGTTTGTTTGAATGTGTTTAACTTTCATTTAATTCAATTAGCTTTGTAAGATTGCATTTGACTTTCATTTAACTCAAATAGCTTTGTTGAATGTGTTTGACTTTCATTTGATTCAAACAGCTTTGTCTGAATGTGTTTGACTTTCATTTGATTTAATTAGATTTTTTTAGATGTTTTTTACTTTCATTTGATTCAATTAGCTTTGTTGAATGCATTTGACTTTCATTTGATTCAAAAAGCTCTGTTTGAATGTGTTTGACTTACATTTGATTCAATTAGCTTTGTTTGGATGTGTTTGACTTTCATTTGATTCAATTAGCTCTGTTTGAATATCTTTGACTTTCATTTGATTCAATTAGCTTTGTTTGAATGTGTTTTACTTTCATTTGATTCAATTAGCTTTGTTTGAATGTGTTTGACTTTCATTTGATTCAATTAGCTTTCTTTGAATGTGTTTGACTTTCATTTGATTCAATTAGCTTTATAGATTGCCTTTGACTTTTCATTTGATTCAATTAGTTTTGTTTGAATGTGTTTGACCTTTTATTGATTTAATTTGAATTTTTTTAGATGTTTTTACTTTCATTTGATTCTATTACATTTGTAGAATGCATTTGAATTTCATTTAATTCAAATAGCTTTGTCTGAATGTGTTTGACTTTCATTTGATTTAATAAGATTTCTTTAGATGTTTTTTGCATTTCGTTTGATTCAATTAGCTTTGTTGAATGCATTTGACTTTAATTTGGTTCAAAAAAGCTCTGTTTGAATGTGTTTGACTTACATTTGATCTAATCAGCTTTGTTTGAATGTGTTTGACTTTCATTTTGATTCAATTAGTTTTGTTTGAATGTGTTTGACTTTCATTTGATTTAAATTAGGTTTGTTTGAATGTGTTTGACTTTCATTTGATTCAATTGGCTTTGTAGAAAGCATTTGACTTTCAATAGCTTTGTTTGAGTGCATTTGACTTTTATTTGATTTAAATAGCTTTGTTTTGAAATGTGTTTGACTTTCATTTGATTTAATTAGGTTTTTTTAGATGTTTTTTATTTTCATTTGGTTCAATTAGCTTTGTTGAATGCATTTGACTTTCAATTGACTCAAAATGCTCTGTTTGAATGTGTTTGACTTACATTTGATCCAATTAGCTTTGTTTCAATGTGTTTGACTTTCATTTGATTCAATTAGCTTTGTAGATTGCATTTTACCGTCATTTGATTCAAAAAGGTCTTTTTGAATGTGTTTGACTTTCATTTGATTCAATTAGGTCTGTTTGAATGTATTTGACTTTCATTTGATTCAATTAGGTTTGTTTGAATGTGTTTGACTTTCATTTGTTTCAATTGGCTTTGTTGGAATGTTTTTGACTTTCATTTGATTCAATTAGCTTTGTAGAATGCATTTGACTTTCATTTGATTCAAATAGTTTAGTTTGAATGTGTTTGACTTTCATTGGATTCATTTGGCTTTGTTCGAATGTTTTTTACTTTCATTTGATTCAATAAGCTTTGTAGAATGCATTTGACTTTCATTTGATTCAATTAGCTTTGTTTGAATGTGTTTGACTTTCATTTGATTTAATTAGGTTTGTTTGAATGTGTTTGACTTTCATTTGATTCAATTGGCTTTGTAGAAAGCATTTGACTTTCAATAGCTTTGTTTGAATGCATTTGACTTTTATTTGATTTAAATAGCTTTGTTTGAATGTGTTTGACTTTTATTTGATTTAATTAGGTTTTTTAGATGTTTTTCACTTTCATTTGATTCAAATAGCTTTGTCTGAATGTGTTTGACTTTCATTTGATTTAATTAGATTTTTTTGACTTTCATTTAATTCAATGAGCTTTGTTGAATGCATTTGACTTTCATTTGATTCAAAAAGCTCTGTTTGAATGTATTTGACTTACATTTGATTCTGTTAGGTTTGTTTGAATGTGTTTAACTTTCATTTAATTCAATTAGCTTTGTAGATTGCATTTGACTTTCATTTAACTCAAATAGCTTTGTTGAATGTGTTTGACTTTCATTTGATTCAAACAGCTTTGTCTGAATGTGTTTGACTTTCATTTGATTTAATTAGATTTTTTTAGATGTTTTTTACTTTCATTTGATTCAATTAGCTTTGTTGAATGCATTTGACTTTCATTTGATTCAAAAAGCTCTGTTTGAATGTATTTGACTTACATTTGATTCTGTTAGGTTTGTTTGAATGTGTTTAACTTTCATTTAATTCAATTAGCTTTGTAGATTGCATTTGACTTTCATTTAACTCAAATAGCTTTGTTGAATGTGTTTGACTTTCATTTGATTCAAACAGCTTTGTCTGAATGTGTTTGACTTTCATTTGATTTAATTAGATTTTTTTAGATGTTTTTTACTTTCATTTGATTCAATTAGCTTTGTTGAATGCATTTGACTTTCATTTGATTCAAAAAGCTCTTTTGAATGTATTTGACTTACATTTGATTCAGGTTTGTTTGAATTGATTCGCTTTTATTTGAGCTTTGTTGAATGTGTTTGACTTTCATTTGATTAGCTTTTGAATGTGTTTGACTTTCATTTGATTTAATTAGATTTTTTTAGATGTTTTTACTTTCATTTGATTCAATTACTTTGTTGAATGCATTTGACTTTCATTTGATTCAAAAAGCTCTGTTTGAATGTGTTTGACTTACATTTGATTCAATTAGCTTTGTTTGGATGTGTTTGACTTTCATTTGATTCAATTAGCTCTGTTTGAATATCTTTGACTTTCATTTGATTCAATTAGCTTTGTTTGAATGTGTTTTACTTTCATTTGATTCAATTAGCTTTTTTGAATGTGTTTGACTTTCATTTGATTCAATTAGCTTCTTTGAATGTGTTTGAATTTCTTTGATTCAATTAGCTTTATAGATTGCCTTTGACTTTCATTTGATTCAATTAGTTTTGTTTGAATGTGTTTGACCTTTTATTGATTTAATTTGAATTTTTTTAGATGTTTTTACTTTCATTTGATTCTATTACATTTGTAGAATGCATTTGAATTTCATTTGATTCAAATAGCTTTGTCTGAATGTGTTTGACTTTCATTTGATTTAATAAGATTTCTTTAGATGTTTTTGCATTTCGTTTGATTCAATTAGCTTTGTTGAATGCATTTGACTTTAATTTGATTCAAAAAGCTCTGTTTGAATGTGTTTGACTTACATTTGATCTAATCAGCTTTGTTTGAATGTGTTTGACTTTCATTTGATTCAATTAGTTTTGTTTGAATGTGTTTGACTTTCATTTGATTTAATTAGGTTTGTTTGAATGTGTTTGACTTTCATTTGATTCAATTGGCTTTGTAGAAAGCATTTGACTTTCAATAGCTTTGTTTGATTGCATTTGACTTTTATTTGATTTAAATAGCTTTGTTTGAATGTGTTTGACTTTCATTTGATTTAATTAGGTTTTTTTTAGATGTTTTTACTTTCATTTGATTCAATTAGCTTTGTTGAATGCATTTGACTTTCATTTGATTCAAAAAGCTCTGTTTGAATGTTTTTGACTTACATTTGATTCTGTTAGGTTTGTTTGAATGTGTTTAACTTTCATTTAATTCAATTAGCTTTGTAGATTGCATTTGACTTTCATTTAACTCAAATAGCTTTGTTGAATGTGTTTGACTTTCATTTGATTCAAACAGCTTTGTCTGAATGTGTTTGACTTTCATTTGATTTAATTAGATTTTTTTGATGTTTTTTTACTTTCATTTGATTCAATTAGCTTTGTTGAATGCATTTGACTTTCATTTGATTCAAAAAGCTCTGTTTGAATGTATTTGACTTACATTTGATTCTTTAGGTTTGTTTGAATGTGTTTAACTTTCATTTAATTCAATTAGCTTTGTAGATTGCATTTGACTTTCATTTAACTCAAATAGCTTTGTTGAATGTGTTAGACTTTCATTTGATTCAAACAGCTTTGTCTGAATGTGTTTGACTTTCATTTGATTTAATTAGATTTTTTTAGATGTTTTTTACTTTCATTTGATTCAATTAGCTTTGTTGAATGCATTTGACTTTCATTTGATTCAAAAAGCTCTGTTTGAATGTGTTTGACTTACATTTGATTCAATTAGCTTTGTTTGGATGTGTTTGACTTTCATTTGATTCAATTAGCTCTGTTTGAATAGACTTTCATTTGATTCAATTAGCTTTGTTTGAATGTGTTTTACTTTCATTTGATTCAATTAGCTTTGTTTGAATGTGTTTGACTTTCATTTGATTCAATTAGCTTTCTTTGAATGTGTTTGACTTTCATTTGATTCAATTGGCTTTATAATTTTGACTTTCATTTGATTCAATTAGTTTGTTTGAATGTGTTTGACCTTTTATTGATTTAATTTGAATTTTTTTAGATTTTTACTTTCATTTGATTCTATTACGTTTGTAGAATGCATTTGAATTTCATTTGATTCAAATAGCTTTGTCTGAATGTGTTTGACTTTCATTTAATTTAATAAAATTTTTTTAGATGTTTTTGCATTTCGTTTGATTCAATTAGCTTTGTTGAATGCATTTGACTTTAATTTGATTCAAAATGCTCTGTTTGAATGTGTTTGACTTACATTTGATTCAATTAGCTTTCTTTGAATGTTTTTGACTTTCATTTGATTCAATTAGCTTTATAGATTGTTTCACTTTTATTTGATTCAATTAGTTTTGTTTGAATGTGTTTGACCTTTTATTGATTTAATTTGAATTTTTTTAGATGTCATTTGATTCTATTACATTTGTAGAATGCATTTGAATTTCATTTGATTCAAATAGCTTTGTCTGAATGTGTTTGACTTTCATTTGATTTAATAAGATTTTTTTAGATGTTTTTGCATTTCGTTTGATTCAATTAGCTTTGTTGAATGCATTTGACTTTATTTGATTCAAAAAGCTCTGTTTGAATGTGTTTGACTTACATTTGATCTAATCAGCTTTGTTTGAATGTGTTTGACTTTCATTTTATTCAATTAGTTTTGTTTGAATGTTTGACTTTCATTTGATTAAATTAGGTTTGTTTGAATGTGTTTGACTTTCATTTGATTCAATTGGCTTTGTAGAAAGCATTTGACTTTCAATAGCTTTGTTTGAGTGCATTTGACTTTTATTTGATTTAAATAGCTTTGTTTGAATGTGTTTGACTTTCATTTGATTTAATTAGGTTTTTTTAGATGTTTTTTACTTTCATTTGGTTCAATTAGCTTTGTTGAATGCATTTGACTTTCAATTGACTCAAAATGCTCTGTTTGAATGTGTTTGACTTACATTTGATCCAATTAGCTTTGTTTCAATGTGTTTGACTTTCATTTGATTCAATTAGCTTTGTAGATTGCATTTGACCGTCATTTGATTCAAAAAGCTCTTTTTGAATGTGTTTGACTTTCATTTGATTCAATTAGGTCTGTTTGAATGTATTTGACTTTCATTTGATTCAATTAGGTTTGTTTGAATGTGTTTGACTTTCATTTGTTTCAATTGGCTTTGTTGGAATGTTTTTGACTTTCATTTGATTCAATTAGCTTTGTAGAATGCATTTGACTTTCATTTGATTCAAATAGTTTAGTTTGAATGTGTTTGACTTTCATTGGATTCATTTGGCTTTGTTCGAATGTTTTTTACTTTCATTTGATTCAATAAGCTTTGTAGAATGCATTTGACTTTCATTTGATTCAATTAGCTTTGTTTGATAGTGTTTGACTTTCATTTGATTTAATTAGGTTTGTTTGAATGTGTTTGACTTTCATTGATTCAATTGGCTTTGTAGAAAGCATTTGACTTTCAATAGCTTTGTTTGAATGCATTTGACTTTTATTTGATTTAAATAGCTTTGTTTGAATGTGTTTGACTTTTATTTGATTTAATTAGGTTTTTTTAGATGTTTTTCACTTTCATTTGATTCAAATAGCTTTGTCTGAATGTGTTTGACTTTCATTTGATTTAATTAGATTTTTTTTTTCATTTAATTCAATGAGCTTTGTTGAATGCATTTGACTTTCATTTGATTCAAAAAGCTCTGTTTGAATGTATTTGACTTACATTTGATTCTGTTAGGTTTGTTTGAATGTGTTTAACTTTCATTTAATTCAATTAGCTTTGTAGATTGCATTTGACTTTCATTTAACTCAAATAGCTTTGTTGAATGTGTTTGACTTTCATTTGATTCAAACAGCTTTGTCTGAATGTGTTTGACTTTCATTTGATTTAATTAGATTTTTTTTGATGTTTTTTACTTTCATTTGATCAATTAGCTTTGTTGAATGCATTTGACTTTCATTTGATTCAAAAAGCTCTGTTTGAATGTATTTCACTTACATTTGATTCTGTTAGGTTTGTTTGAATGTGTTTAACTTTCATTTAATTCATTAGCTTTGTAAATTGCATTTGACTTTCATTTAACTCAAATAGCTTTTGAATGTGTTTGACTTTCATTTGATTCAAACAGCTTTGTCTGAATGTGTTTGACTTTCATTTGATTTAATTAGTTTTTTTAGATGTTTTTTACTTTCATTTGATTCAATTAGCTTTTTGAATGCATTTGACTTTCATTTGATTCAAAAGCTCTGTTTGAATGTGTTTGACTTACATTTGATTCAATTAGCTTTGTTTGGATGTGTTTGACTTTCATTTGATTCAATTATTTGAATATCTTGACTTTCATTTGATTCAATTAGCTTTGTTTGAATGTGTTTTACTTTCATTTGATTCAATTAGCTTTGTTTGAATGTTTGACTTTCATTTGATTCAATTAGCTTTCTTTGAATGTGTTTGACTTTCATTTGATTCAATTAGCTTTATAGATTGTTTGACTTTCATTTGATTCAATTAGTTTTGTTTGAATGTGTTTGACCTTTTATTGATTTAATTTGAATTTTTTTAGATGTTTTTACTTTCATTTGATTCTATTACATTTGTAGAATGCATTTGAATTTCATTTGATTCAAATAGCTTGTCTGAATGTGTTTGACTTTCATTTAATTTAATAAGATTTTTTTAGATGTTTTTGCATTTCGTTTGATTCAATTAGCTTTGTTGAATGCATTTGACTTTAATTTGATTCAAAAAGCTCTGTTGAATGTGTTTGACTTACATTTGATCTAATCAGCTTTGTTTGAATGTTTCACTTTCATTTGATTCAATTAGTTTTGTTTGAATGTGTTTGACTTTCATTTGATTTAATTAGGTTTGTTTGAATGTTTGACTTTCATTTGATTCAATTGGCTTTGTAGAAAGCATTTGACTTTCAATAGCTTTGTTTGAGTGCATTTGACTTTATTTGATTTAAATAGCTTTGTTTGAATGTGTTTGACTTTCATTTGATTTAATTAGGTTTTTTTAGATGTTTTTTACTTTCATTTTGTTCAATTAGCTTTGTTGAATGCATTTGACTTTCAATTGACTCAAAATGCTCTGTTTGAATGTGTTTGACTTACATTTGATCCAATTAGCTTTGTTTCAATGTGTTTGACTTTCATTTGATTCAATTAGCTTTGTAGATTGCATTTGACCGTCATTTGATTGCTCTTTTTGAATTGTTTGACTTTCATTTGATTCAATTATTTGAATGTTTGACTTTCATTTGATTCTTGTTTGAATGTGTTTTGACTTTCATTTGATTCAATTAGTTTGTTTGAATGTGTTTGACTTTCATTTGTTTCAATTGGCTTTGTTGGAATGTTTTTGACTTTCATTTGATTCAATTAGCTTTGTAGAATGCATTTGACTTTCATTTGATTCAAATAGTTTAGTTTGAATGTGTTTGACTTTCATTGGATTCATTTGGCTTTGTTCGAATGTTTTTTACTTTCATTTGATTCAATAAGCTTTGTAGAATGCATTTGACTTTCATTTGATTCAATTAGCTTTGTTTGATAGTGTTTGACTTTCATTTGATTTAATTAGGTTTGTTTGAATGTGTTTGACTTTCATTTGATTCAATTGGCTTTGTAGAAAGCATTTGACTTTCAATAGCTTTGTTTGAATGCATTTGACTTTTATTTGATTTAAATAGCTTTGTTTGAATGTGTTTGACTTTTATTTGATTTAATTAGGTTTTTTAGATTTTTTCACTTTCATTTGATTCAAATAGCTTTGTCTGAATGTGTTTGACTTTCATTTGATTTAATTAGATTTTTTGACTTTCATTTAATTCAATGAGCTTTGTTGAATGCATTTGACTTTCATTTGATTCAAAAAGCTCTGTTTGAATGTATTTGACTTACATTTGATTCTGTTAGGTTTGTTTGAATGTGTTTAACTTTCATTTAATTCAATTAGCTTTGTAGATTGCATTTGACTTTCATTTAACTCAAATAGCTTTGTTGAATGTGTTTGACTTTCATTTGATTCAAACAGCTTTGTCTGAATGTGTTTGACTTTCATTTGATTTTTTTTTTTTTTTGATGTTTTACTTTCATTTGATCAATTAGCTTTGTTGAATGCATTTGACTTTCATTTGATTCAAAAAGCTCTGTTTGAATGTATTTACTTACATTTGATTCTGTTAGGTTTGTTTGAATGTGTTTAACTTTCATTTAATTCAATTAGCTTTGTAAATTGCATTTGACTTTCATTTAACTCAAATAGCTTTGTTGAATGTGTTTGACTTTCATTTGATTCAAACAGCTTTGTCTGAATGTGTTTGACTTTCGTTTGATTTAATTAGATTTTTTTAGATGTTTTTTACTTTCATTTGATTCAATTAGCTTTGTTGAATGCATTTGACTTTCATTTGATTCAAAAAGCTCTGTTTGAATGTGTTTGACTTACATTTGATTCAATTAGCTTTGTTTGGATGTGTTTGACTTTCATTTGATTCAATTAGCTGTTTGACTTTCATTTGATTCAATTAGCTTTGTTTGAATGTGATTCAATTAGCTTTGTTTGAATGTGTTTGACTTTCATTTGATTCAATTAGCTTTTTTGAATGTGTTTGACTTTCATTTGATTCAATTAGCTTTATAGATTGCCTTTGACTTTCATTTGATTCAATTAGTTTTGTTTGAATGTGTTTGACCTTTTATTGATTTAATTTGAATTTTTTTAGATGTTTTTACTTTCATTTGATTCTATTACATTTGTAGAATGCATTTGAATTTCATTTGATTCAAATAGCTTTGTCTGAATGTGTTTGACTTTCATTTGATTTAATAAGATTTTTTTAGATGTTTTTGCATTTCGTTTGATTCAATTAGCTTTGTTGAATGCATTTGACTTTAATTTGATTCAAAAAGCTCTGTTGAATGTGTTTGACTTACATTTGATCTAATCAGCTTTGTTTGAATGTGTTTTCACTTTCATTTGATTCAATTAGTTTTGTTTGAATGTGTTTGACTTTCATTTTTTAATTAGGTTTGTTTGAATGTGTTTGACTTTCATTTGATTCAATTGGCTTTGTAGAAAGCATTTGACTTTCAATAGCTTTGTTTGAGTGCATTTGACTTTTATTTGATTTAAATAGCTTTGTTTGAATGTGTTTGACTTTCATTTGATTTAATTAGGTTTTTTTAGATGTTTTTTACTTTCATTTGTTCAATTAGCTTTGTTGAATGCATTTGACTTTCAATTGACTCAAAATGCTCTGTTTGAATGTGTTGACTTACATTTGATCCAATTAGCTTTGTTTCAATGTGTTTGACTTTCATTTGATTCAATTAGCTTTGTAGATTGCATTTGACCGTCATTTGATTCAAAAAGCTCTTTTTGAATGTGTTTGACTTTCATTTGATTCAATTAGGTCTGTTTGAATGTATTTGACTTTCATTTGATTCAATTAGGTTTGTTTGAATGTGTTTGACTTTCATTTGTTTCAATTGGCTTGTTGGAATGTTTTTGACTTTCATTTGATTCAATTAGCTTTGTAGAATGCATTTGACTTTCATTTGATTCAAATAGTTTAGTTTGAATGTGTTTGACTTTCATTGGATTCATTTGGCTTTGTTCGAATGTTTTTACTTTCATTTGATTCAATAAGCTTTGTAGAATGCATTTGACTTTCATTTGATTCAATTAGCTTTGTTTGAATGTGTTTGACTTTCATTTGATTTAATTAGGTTTGTTTGAATGTGTTTGACTTTCATTTGATTCAATTGGCTTTGTAGAAAGCATTTGACTTTCAATAGCTTTGTTTGAATGCATTTGACTTTTATTTGATTTAAATAGCTTTGTTTGAATGTGTTTGACTTTTATTTGATTTAATTAGGTTTTTTTAGATGTTTTTCACTTTCATTTGATTCAAATAGCTTTGTCTGAATGTGTTTGACTTTCATTTGATTTAATTAGATTTTTTTACTTTCATTTAATTCAATGAGCTTTGTTGAATGCATTTGACTTTCATTTGATTCAAAAAGCTCTGTTTGAATGTATTTGACTTACATTTGATTCTGTTAGGTTTGTTTGAATGTTTAACTTTCATTTAATTCAATTAGCTTTGTAGATTGCATTTGACTTTCATTTAACTCAAATAGCTTTGTTGAATGTGTTTGACTTTCATTTGATTCAAACAGCTTTGTCTGAATGTGTTTGACTTTCATTTGTTTAATTAGATTTTTTTGTTTTTACTTTCATTTGATTCAATTAGCTTTGTTGAATGCATTTGACTTTCATTTGATTCAAAAAGCTCTGTTTGAATGTATTTGACTTACATTTTATTCTGTTAGGTTTGTTTGAATGTGTTTAACTTTCATTTAATTCAATTAGCTTTGTAGATTGCATTTGACTTTCATTTAACTCAAATAGCTTTGTTGAATGTGTTTGACTTTCATTTGATTCAAACAGCTTTGTCTGAATGTGTTTGACTTTCATTTGATTTAATTAGATTTTTTTAGATGTTTTTACTTTCATTTGATTCAATTAGCTTTATTGAATGCATTTGACTTTCATTTGATTCAAAGCTCTGTTTGAATGTGTTTGACTTACATTTGATTCAATTAGCTTTGTTTGGATGTGTTTGACTTTCATTTGATTCAATTAGCTCTATTTGAATATCTTTGACTTTCATTTGATTCAATTAGTTTGTTTGAATGTGTTTTACTTTCATTTGATTCAATTAGCTTTGTTTGAATGTGTTTGACTTTCATTTGATTCAATTAGCTTTCTGTGTTTGACTTTCATTTGATTCAATTAGCTTTATAGATTGCCTTTGACTTTTATTTGATTCAATTAGTTTTGTTTGAATGTGTTTGACCTTTTATTGATTTAATTTGAATTTTTTAGATGTTTTTACTTTCATTTGATTCTATTACATTTGTAGAATGCATTTGAATTTCATTTGATTCAAATAGCTTTGTCTGAATGTGTTTGACTTTCATTTGATTTAATAAGATTTTTTAGATGTTTTTGCTTTCGTTTGATTCAATTAGCTTTGTTGAATGCATTTGACTTTAATTTGATTCAAAAAGCTCTGTTTGAATGTGTTTGACTTACATTTGATCTAATCAGCTTTGTTTGAATGTGTTTGACTTTCATTTTATTCAATTAGTTTTGTTTGAATGTGTTTGACTTTCATTTGATTAATTAGGTTTGTTTGAATGTGTTTGACTTTCATTTGATTCAATTGGCTTTGTAGAAAGCATTTGACTTTCAATAGCTTTGTTTGAGTGCATTTGACTTTTATTTGATTTAAATAGCTTTGTTGAATGTGTTTGACTTTCATTTGATTTAATTAGGTTTTTTTAGATGTTTTTTACTTTCATTTGATTCAATTAGCTTTGTTGAATGCATTTGACTTTCAATTGACTCAAAATGCTCTGTTTGAATGTGTTTGACTTACATTTGATCCAATTAGCTTTGTTTCAATGTGTTTGACTTTCATTTGATTCAATTAGCTTTGTAGATTGCATTGACCGTCATTTGATTCAAAAAGCTCTTTTTGAATGTGTTTGACTTTCATTTGATTCAATTAGGTCTGTTTGAATGTATTTGACTTTCATTTGATTCAATTAGGTTTGTTTGAATGTGTTTGACTTTCATTTGTTTCAATTGGCTTTGTTGGAATGTTTTTACTTTCATTTGATTCAATTAGCTTTGTAGAATGCATTTGACTTTCATTTGATTCAAATAGTTTAGTTTGAATGTGTTTGACTTTCATTG